>NW_027212254.1:0-19773 GCF_036971445.1 Narcine bancroftii | reverse complement strand
GCAGAGCTCCAGTATTTTAAATAAGATCAGTTTTAAAGTGTTTGTATGTGACCTACTCTAACAAATCTTTCTCAATTTATCTCCCAAACACATATCTATATACTCTGTCACAAGTGCAGGGAGTCTGGAGGGCCAGACAAACAGAAAGGGTGAGATTGGAATGGGTGAGGGGAGTGGTGAAGACTAGGCTGTTTATGTCTCAGGTTCAGCTGAGAATATCTATGGCGGGAGAGAGGCCATAAAAAGGTGTAGTGGAGGAATAAGAAGGTTCAGAGCAGTGGAAGGGATCTGTAGAGAATTTTGGTTGTGGCAGTGGGCGTGGAGATGGAGTGGACAGAGGAAGAGTTGGGCATCATGGTGTGCACTGAACACCATTGTGTTGCTGTCAAAGGGAGATTAAGTCATGGATTGAATGAGAGAAGAGCCACCAGAAATGGTCTATACAGCAATAAACCTGTAGCCCAGGCCTTGATTCCACAGTCTGACCACAACCCGCTCAACCCATTTGTGTCAATGGTTGAGCATGACATTCCACCCTCTAATCTATCAGATTACTCGAAATAAGATGTTCCCAGGAGTGCTGAGAATGAGTTTTGGCTAGGGAAATGGTGCAAAATTCCTGTTGTTATTAATTTCCCGCTTCTCTTTCCTCAAATGAAACAAATGTTGGGTTAATGAAATAGTAAATATGTCATTGCCTCAATCCTGTTTGGGGAAGCTGATGAATAAATATATCAGATGCTTTCATTTGCCACAGTGCAAATATTTACTATCCTATGTGACAGAGTATAGAGATATATTTTTAGGAGATAAATTGGGAAAGATTTGTTAGAGTAAGTCACATAAAAACACTTTAAAACAGAACTTATTTAAAATACTGGAGCTCTGTCCTATGGGTGTCTGTTTCAGAGCTTTTGCATGAGCTTTTGAAGAGTGCTTGAGACTTCACTAATGGATTATGTTTACAAAAGGCAACAATTGAAAGAGCTTGTTGGAGCTGCTCCTGTCTGGAAGAGAACTTGCTGTTCTGAGAGTATCATGGGATTATGTAAGCAGAGAGAGAGTCAAACAGGCTTTCTCTGAGTGAGAGAGAGAGTGAGAGTGACAGACAGACAGACAGACAGACAGACAGACAGACAGACAGACAGACAGACAAAGATCACTTGTACAGTATTACACCTAGCAGACAACAGCTGGGTCTGGAACAAGATGAGATCACAAGCTTATGGAAAGCCCAGTTGTAAGACGGCAAGTAAAAGCCCCAGCGGTTCATGCAAGAGGAGAGAACTGGGTGTTTAATGTTTCACTTGGAATAAGAAAAAACAAAAAGGAACTCTGTGGTGACTTGAAAGAAAGAGGTTATCATCTGGAAAACCCCGAAGGAGCAGGTTAGGAACAACAAATCTCTCTCTGAAAACCATCAAGAAACCATTACCAAGAGCAGTAACTATTTACTTTTCAAGCCTCAAAGCCTGGTGAACTTCATAAATGTTAAATTCTCTGCACAGTATAAGAATTGCCCACAAGTAGTGAAATTGGAAGAATGAGAAGTGAGATTGGACTGTGAACCAAATAACTGTTCTGAACATACACACACATTAAATACATGTGCATTTAGAATTAGAAGGGAGTTAAGTTAGGTTAAGTAAGTCAATAGAGATAAGCTGAAGTTTGATTCTATTTTCATGTTCAAAGATAATTTAAAAGCAACTTTTGTTTAAGTAACCATTTGTTACTTTTCAGAGAGAGAGAGTTTTCACGTTCCAGGACCTCCACAACTGGTTCCTTTTGAATCAGCCACTCAAGTGACTTGCTGATGAAACTTGACCCCTTCAGAGTTCTCCAGATGATAGCCTATTTCTTTCAGGTCACTACAGAGTTCATTTCTGTTTCACTGGACAGCCAGGCCGTATTCCAAAGCTTGCCACCTTGTCCCTCTGGAACTGATGTCTGTATCTTTTCTCTCTCTCTTTGACACACATACACCCTCCAACTCTGACAGCAAAACCTGCTTTCTCCTGCTTTCTGCCTGAAAATATCACATGACCTTCCAAACAGTTAATGCTCTTTTCTAGACAAAGCTGCTGCTGCATGTTTTTACATTTGTTGCCTTTTGCAAATAACTGTCCATCATGAATCTGAGCAAAAGCTCCTACAAAAGTACTGTGTTTTGAAGTGTTTGTTTCTAACAAATCATCCCCAATTTATCTCCCAAACACCTCTATATACTCTGTCATGCCTTTCACCTTTTATGGAATTTTAACTCGAGTTAAAATTCAGTTATAATTAAACTTTATTAAATATCACTAAAGAGATAATAATACTTAATCTATAACATATTACAATACAGTATCCCAACTTTGAGAGTATTTTATACATGATCATGAGGAGTCAAGCAAGTGCTAATTAAGAATGAAGTATTATGGGCTAACTTAAGGTGAAGGGATGGTGGATTGGGAGGAAGGGTTATAAAAGTATAATAAAATAAGGATCTTCAAAACAGGATAGCAAGTAGATAGCTTTAGCAAGTCTTGGGGATTGATTAATGAGTAAAAAACAAAGACATGATATTTCCCAGCTAACAAGTTTGCAGGAAGGCACATAAACTGATAAGAAGTTAGAATCCACATGGGCAGAATTACCTAATGCTAAACCAATCCAGGAGGCAGAAGAATGTTAGGGGGAAGGTATCTCTGTACTGAAATGAAATGTATAAAAGTTGGGTCAGCCTCAGTATCTGTGTGTATTCCCAGGGTAAGGGGAAGCACCCAACTTTGCATTGTTGTAATAAAAGTTCTTTGTTCTCAATTTTTGTCTCGAGCAAATTCTGTGAAGGTACTTCTGTTTCTCACAAATGGGGGGTCGTCCGGGATCCCACTCCCTCCACTAACAGAGTGCCCGACGACAAGGGTAGGTGCATCCCGGCTGATTCAGCTGAACTCACGGACGGTGGGTGACTTGTCAGTGGACGAAGCGAGTGATATCCGAGAAGAGGCATTGAGAACAAATGACGGGAGGATGTTAAGGAAGCGCGCTAGGAATAGTTACTGGATCCCAGTAAGAGGAATTTTACTTACCTGTTAGTATGGGAGGTGTGAGTAGCAAGGGAAATGGTCCTAAGGAAGGAAGGGACAATGAGATAACTAAGCAAAGTCCGTTAGGGTTAATGCTATCTGATTGGGGTGCAGGGAGAACCCGTGGGAAGGACAAATAGACCATGGTCAGGTATTCCAGTTTGGAATGGTTTAAAAGTCTGATTAAAGGGAGTTCAGTATATTGGCCAAAGCTCGGATCCGAGGATGACTGGATGTGTCAAGCATTGAACATCTGGCTCTATCAAAACCAAAGAGATAATATTGAGAGCAGGGAATATGCAGCCTGCTGGCTTAGTGGATCGGTTGATCAACTGGTTTTGAATGAAAAGGAATGTAAGGACAAGAAGGATGAGGAACCTTTTGTCCCTGAAACACAAGGATAGGATGTGTTACATTCCCTTCCTCCACCTTATGCTCCTCCTATGCCGGCTCCTATCTTTCTCCCCCTCCTATGCTCTACCCTTCTGCACCTTCCCCTTCTCCCCCACAGCTAAAGAAAGGAGAAGAAAGTAGGGGTGGTATGATGACCCTTCACAAAGTACTTGATTACCACCTCTATTGACAAGAGAGAGAGGCGACTTTAATTCAGAGCAGTGTGAGACCCTCCGGGAAGAAAGGGCAGAACCCTTTGATTCATTTCCCAGAGAGCAGGAATCTAGACATTATAAAGGAGAGGATAAGCCAGAAATTAACTGGATGAGACCTTTACGGGAAGTTCCCATGGGAGGGGTTCTCAGTTTCGTAAATGTGCCCTGACTAGTACGGAGGTGCGTAATTTTAAGAGCGAATGCCCAATAAACAGAAAGGAAAGGCTAAGATTTTGATGCAGGCAGTCAAGGAAGTCGTTGAGGGACAGCATGGAAAGGGTAGGGGCTGTGTGCCAGCTCCTGGACATTGGGAGGAGCTCCGGGAGTGGGAGAGTAGAGACCAGAGTAGGGGCAAGGGTCGAGGGGAATTCCGGGGATGACGACCATTCCCGGGACCTCGTGGTAATCCCGGTAGGAATTGGGAAACAGGAGCATTAGTTTGCTACCATTGTAAAAAGGAGGGACATTTTAAG
Organism: Narcine bancroftii; assembly: GCF_036971445.1. Lineage (NCBI taxonomy): Eukaryota > Metazoa > Chordata > Chondrichthyes > Torpediniformes > Narcinidae > Narcine > Narcine bancroftii. The sequence goes on along the minus strand of NW_027212254.1, from coordinate 15,618 downwards.
AGAGAATGTCCAATGCAAGCCAGGGAGACATGATCTTACGCACTGATGTGTTGGAATATAGGGGTTAATTAATCGTGGGGAGTGTGTGGAGTGTGTGCTTATGTACTGTTCAGTTTGTGTGCATGGATCCAGTACTATGTGGCAGTTTAATGTTTACCTCATGGTGAAGGGAAAGAGTAATGTAAGTAAGGGGCAGCCACAGTATGTAGCAAAGTTGGCTGATTACAGTAGGTTTAGAATCGTCTACTCCCAAAATACAAAAGAGAGGATATGTATGAAACAATTTAGTAGGAATGTTAAGGCAAAATGAGGTGTTGATTAGCACAAACAAAAAGAATCCTGTCAGAGACTGTCAGAAACAAAGAGAATGGAATCAGTAAGAAGCTAAGACAAAAGGAGGTGTTTAGTAGAACAGAAGAATATGGCCAGATGAGAACAAAGAAATAATTAGAAATATCTGGGGTATGAATTGATTTCTGATCAAAACAACAGGATATTCTGACCTTAAGGATTAAAAAAGATGGGAGCTCTACACCCCAGATAACTGCAGAGCAGGAAATTACTTGTGATAAATCTTATACAAGAAATCTAGCAAAGGAAGTCAACTTTTGTTCTGTATGATTAGGTTGAGCTATATAAACTGTAGAGACTGGACAGTAGAGGTCAGTCTTGGGGAATAGCTCACTGTGCAGGTGACCTATGAACTAATGATGAACCAGAGCTCTGTTAAGCTTTATTCTTATGCTGTGTAATAAACTGATTCTCCTATCACTTCATTTAATGAACATGCTGGACTCAGACGACACATAGACTAAATTAAGGATAGGGTAAAGCCAGAGTCCGACCGATGGAAGCAGCTTATGAATAGGTGGGGGGGGGGGGGGGGGGTGTGGTCACGGTTCTCATTCAATACACACCGTGGGGCTGCACGGAGAACCATTGGTAAATTTAAGCATAGGACCCCACAGTGACAAGATGACCTTTTTTTGTTTAGTAGATTCTGGGGCAGCCCGGTCTAGTATTTTACAACCACCCGAGGGTGTTAAAATAGAGGGGACAGTGAATACAAATGGGAGAAAAGATAATAACAGAGGATATTTCACTAGTTCCCCAAGCTGGAGTTTGTTTGTTACGACGAGATTTACAGGACCAATTGGCTATCGGCACCAGACCACAGGAATCAAGTATCAGGGTTCAATTGTATGTATTAAGCGAGGAAGATCGAGAACTAATAAATCCTGGAGTATGGGCAGAAAGAGGCAATAGAGGAGTGTTAGATATTCCTCCCCTGAAAGTTACTTTAAAAGATTCTGAACAAGTAATTAGACGAAAACAGTATCCAATTCCTATGGCGGGCCGAAAGGGGCTTCAGCCAGTAATTGACCAGTTGGTGAAAGATGGTATACTCGAACTTGTATGTCACCTTTTAATACCCCAATTTTACCTGTCCAAAAACCAGATGGTACCTATCGATTAGTGCAGGACTTGAGGGAGCTGAACAAAATTATTCTCACCCGTCACCCGGTTGTACCTAATCCCTATAAAATCGATCCCCATAGTAAATGGTTTAGTGTGATTGAGCTCAAAGATGCTTTCTGGACCTGTCCGTTAGCAACAGAGAGCAGAGACATGTTTGCCTTTGAATGGGAAAATCCTTTTACTGGACGCAAGAATCAATATCGGTGGATGGTCCTTCCCCAGGGCTTGACAGAATCACCAAATTTATTCGGTCAGGTCTTATAACACGTACTAGATGAGGCTCCTCAGAGAGAGAATTGTCAGTTGATACAATATGTTGATGATTTGTTAATTACGGGAAAAACGGGAAAAACGTATGAATTAGCTAAACAGTATACTGTTGAACTTTTGAATTTTCTGGAGAATAAGGGTCTCAGGGTGAGCGAATCCAAATTACAATTTGTTCAATTAGAAGTTAAATAATTAGGTCATCTGGTAAGTCAGGGAACTAGGAAAATAAGTCCATGAGGATATGTGGTATATTACAGATCCCACCCCAGAATGCCCAAGAACTTAGGAAATTCCTTGGTTTAGTGGGATACTGTAGAATCTGGATTGAAAATTATTCTAGCCTGTTCAGATTTCTCTATGATAAACTCACGATTCTAGGGGGCAAAGCTGTTGTCTGGACAGAGGAAGAGATTAAAGATTTTAACTTGGTGAAACAGTGCCTTATTAGTGCCCCAGTGTTGGCTTTACCCAACCTAAATAAGCCATTTGACCTATCTACCAATGCGAAAGGAGGTGTAGCCACCGGAGTACTAACACAAGAGAGGGCAGGCTATAGACAGCCAGTTGCTTTTCTGTCAAAAGTTTTAGACCCTGTTTGTCGTGGTTGGCCAGAGTGTGTGCAAGCCATCGCAGCCACTGCTATTTTAGATGAGGAAGGACGAAAGATTATGTTTCACACCCCTCACACAGTCCGCAATACTCTCTTACAACGTGCTGGAAGGTGGCTCACAGACTCTAAAATTTTAAAATATGAAGCGATCCTAATGGATAGGGATGATTTGACCCTGATTACGAATAAAGAGCACAATCCAGCAGCTTTCTTGGTTTCTCCAAATTCTGACAATACCATAAATGAGTTAGAGCATGTACGTTTAGAGGTAATAGATTTACAGACCAAAATTAGAGAGGATTTAAGTGATGAGCCTTTACAGGAGGGTGAAAGGTGGTTTATTGATGGATCTTCTTGTTCCATTGATGGCACTTGCTATAGCGGGTATAGTGTAGTGGATGGGAATGAAGGAGCGGTGATTGAAGCCGGTCGCCTTCCCGGTCATTGGTCAGCACAATCTTGTGAATTGTATGACCTCTGAAGAGCTCTCCAGGGTCTAGAGAACAAGGTGGGCACGATCTACACAGACTCAGAGTATGCTTTTGGTGTAGTGCACACCTTTGGGGAGATCTGGAAAGAGCGGGGAATGATAACTGGAAAAGGACAAAAGTTGATCCATGAAAACTTAATTGTCCAATCTCTAGATGCTCTTACATTACCTGAGGAAATAGCTGTAGTTCATGTACGGAGCCATCAAATTGGTGACAGTCCTGAAGCACAGGGGAACAGACAGGCAGATGCAGCTGAAAACAGGCTGCGCTCATGGAGAAAATAGACATGCAGCTGTTACTGCCCACCCCTGGAGTATCCTATTCATTCTATTAAACCTGGTGATTGGGTATATGTAAAAGCATGGCATGATCACCAACTAAAACCTGTCTGGGATGGCCCCTATTGTGTACTTTTGATTACAGACACTGCAGTGCCAACGAAAGAAAAGGCGTGGACTCAAATACAACGAATTAAACAAGCTGCTGATCCACGGACTAAAGACATTGATAATCTACCCTCCACTGGGCGTGCTGTCCTTCATCCTTCTGACCTGAAAGTTACACTACGCCGGGAATAAGTGCGGTAATGTTGTTTTTACCATTTACTGTATTGTTTACTTGTTGGTTCGCCGTTTTTGGGACATCCCTAAATTACTCACGATGTATTAAGTCCTCCTGGAATAGGGGCAGCAGAGGTGACAATTATTTACCTTTAGAATGTAGACAGGGCATAGATATAAAGTATAGTCATAGTGGGGTGTGGGTTAATATAGGATCCCAACATGAACCAGGGGAACAGAATGGCTCTAGAGGAGTAGATTTGATTTGTATTTTGGCCTCTACAGGTATTAAAGAGAGGAGTTTTAAAGGGATAGCACAAAGGAGATGGTGGGTCAAAGACAGACAGAATACTAGTCAGGATTGTACATGTGACAGAGATAGAGTTAATACATATGCTAATGTTCACAGACAGGCTGCAACTCACAGGCTCAGTGATACTTATGCTAATGTTCGCAGACAAGCTGCAACTCACAGGTTAAGTGACAAGAAACACCCCTCCCCAACTTGGTCTCCTGTAAAGCATCCTTTGGGTCACACAGACATTCGGAATGTTAAGAACCACCACTCTAAGGGGAGTTCCAGTTGTAAACGACGTAAACTGCTCCAGAACACCACAGCTGCTTGGCATTTAAATCGTTTAATCAGACTCCAGCCTTGGAGATCATCACCGAACAGACAGTGATGGCCCTGAATTTATGGGCTGAAGAAAAATGACAGATACGAGCCACAGTTCAACAAAACCGCCTGGCTCTCGATTACTCGTTGGCTGCTGAAGGCAGCGTTTGTGAAAGATTGGTTAAGGACAATGCTCACAATGGTCAGGCGGTTAAATACACTTCTTCAGGAGTTCGAAAATCTTCCCATGCCCAGGTTCAGACGGGGCATGAACTAGACTTTTTATTGGTAACTGGAGTCTGATACCCATAGCCCTTCTAGCAGCTGGACTCGCTATTCTGGCCATTATGGTGCTCCCCTGCCTAAAGACTTGTGTGCAGTGTTTAATTCAACGGGCCCTTTGGCAGGTCACTACAACCCAAATGATGTATGCTTCCCAAACTCTGTCTGATGATGCTGAGGCCGCAGTTCGTTTACTCACTCGCTGGGAAAGGGACCAAGCTTAACGGAACACTACCGAATGGGGATTTACTAAGCGTAGCTAAAGAAAAAGGGTGGATTGTAAGGGATACTGGAATGTGAGGAGTCAAGCAAGTGCTAATTAAGAATGAAGTATTATGGGTTAACTTAATTTGAAGGGATACTGGAATGTGAGGAGTCAAGGAAGTGCTCATTAGAAATGAAGTATTATGGGTTAACTTAATTTGAAGGGATGCTGGAATGTGAGGAGTCAAGCAAGTGCTCATTAGAAATGAAGCATTATGGGTTAAATCAGGGTGAAGGGATGCTGGAATGGGAGGAAGGGTTATAAAAGTATAATAAAATAAGGATCTTCAAAACAGGATAGCAAGTAGATAGCTTTAGCAAGTCTTGGGGATTGATTAATGAGTAAAGAACAAAGACATGATATTTCCCAGCTAACAAGTTTGCAGGAAGGCACATAAACTGATAAGAAGTTAGAATCCACGTGGGCAGAATTACCTAATGCTAAACCAATCCAGGAGGCAGAAGAATGTTAGGGGGAAGGTATCTCTGTACTGAGATGAAATGTATAAAAGTTGGGTCAGCCTCAGTATCTGTGTGTATTCCCAGGGTAAGGGGAAGCACCCAACTTTGCGTTGTTGTAATAAAAGTTCTTTGTTCTCAATTTTTGTCTCGAGCAAATTCTGTGAAGGTATTTATGTTTCTCACATATTACAATAAAGTATCCCAACTTTGAGAGTATTTTATACATGATCAATTTTAACAACTTGACAAACAATCTGCTATCAAATTATTTATATTTCTGTTATGATTAATTTGCTGATTATATTCTTGTAATATTAAGCTCCATTTTAAAAATCTGTTTTTATTCTTCATTTTATTCAAAAACACCAGAGGATTATGGTCAGTAAATATAACAATTGGTTCATGAGAGGTACCAAGATATACATCAAATTTCTGCAGAGCAAATATGATAGACTACAGTTCTTATTTAATAGTGGAATAGTTCCTTTGAAGAATGATTAATGTTTTGAAAAGTAGACAAATGGATGGTCTTTTGCATTAGGTTTTTGCAATATAACTGCACCTGCTCTTCCCTCCCTGGTATCCACGAGGTTTTAACACAAGACAATGGCTCAGCATCTCCTTTAAATTTTCCAAAGTTGTCTGATGAGCTTTGGTCCACACAAATTGCTGCCCTTTCTTCAAAAGCTTGGTTAAAGAAAGAGCAACCTCAGAAAAATTTCTGCAAAAATCCTATAATATCCTAACATACCTAAAAAAAAATTCTCACTGCTTTCTTGCCATTGGGAGTAGGAAACTCAGCAATTGCATTCACCTTAGCTTGAATAGGTGCAACGTTGCCATGACCAACTACATGACCGAAAAGTATGTTATAGTGAAATTTGCAAATTGATCTCTTTGCTAAATTAACAGTTAAGTTTGCTTTGGATAATCTTGCAAACAATTTGTCCAATTCCCTTAGATGTTCTTCCCATAAGTCACATTTTGTTACCAATTCATCAATATAAGCATCTGTATGAGTTAACTCTTGGATTACCAAATTAATCATCATTTGGAATGTTGCAGGGGCATTTTTCATGCCAAAAGGTAGCTCATCATACTCGTATAAACCAGATGGAGTTACAAAAGCCGAAATATTCTTTCTTCTCTCAGTTAAAGGCACACATCAATAACCCTTCAACAAATCAAACTTAATAAGAAATTTAGCTTTGTTAATTTGATCAATACAATCATCTATTTTAGTTACTGAATTAATCTGCCTGTAAGAGTTCCATTTGGTTTCAGTACCAGAATACAAGGAGAACTCCAATCTGGATTTGAAGGTTTAATAATATAATTTCTCAACATGTATTCCACCTCTTGATCCATGATTTTACTCTATTTATTCTATTTGGGTGGTGTTTTATCGGATTTGCTTCTCCCACATCTACATCATGTCCATTGGTGGCCTTTTTGGAACAAATTTGTATATTTCAAAAATATATTTTTTTCAACTGCATCTGCTTTTGTAACTTATGATGGCCTAACATTTCTTCCAAATTTTCAAAAATTGCCGAGTTATACAGGAACCATGAGGCATTTTCAAGTGCTCCACGGAAGCTCATGCCTGGGGGTGTGCAGCTAGTACATTCAGGTGGCTGTGGAGAGGGCGACTTTCTGCCATTTGAATGTGCCAGCTGATGGATGCCCATCGAGCAGCTCCTCAGGGACTGTGCCCGAGTCCCGCCCACGCTGCCTTGATGTCAAAGCAATACTGACAAACAATATCAAGGCACAAAAAAGTCTCGGAGCTCAGCCAAAAAAAAACAAATTGATGGTATATTTTGAGTTTGCATCTAGCGCATTATTTATTTGCAGCTGTACAAATGAATTTCACCCTGCATCCCTCAGGTTCCCCATTGATTTTCATTTGAATAATTAGACTGTTGATCATAATTAAACAGTGCAATAATAAAAGATAAAAGATAAATAGAAGATAAAAATTGAGATGGAGGGATGTAAGATAATTGAGGCAGTAACTCCTGGGGAGATGTTTTAGTGCCTCCTTTTGATGATGGAGATATAGATACATATTTTCACTTTTTGAAAAGGTTGCAGAAAGCTCCAGATGGCCAAAAGCACAATGACCTCTTATGCTCCAAAGTGTATTGAAAGGAAAAGTACAAATTACATACTGCTGTTTGTGAACTTATTATACTTTTAAACAAAAATTAAAAAAAAACAGCCCTGACAGTAAAACAAATATTATTTCCTAAAGTATGTTGCACACTTATCAACCCATTGTGTGAGATGCACATTACAACATCGCTGCTGCAATCAGTTCAGACAGTGGATACCGCCTGACTCGCGCTGCCGGTCTCTCCCAATCGCCCTCCCGACTCTCACTGCTGGTGCCTCCCAATCACCTGCCCGACTCTCGTTGCCGGTGCCTGTGCCCACCCACCCAATTCGTGCTGCCGGTGCTGTGCATAAATAAAAATTGACGGAAACCCAAAGTCGATGGCTGACGAGGTCACCAGCCACCTCCTGGCAGCCCTGCTGCTTTCATCTGCCACGGGGGATACTCTGAGCACGATATTACTCCTACTGGAGAAGGGTTAGGTAAGTAGACCTCCTGGCCAGTGTAGAGCTCGTCAAAAGAATCAAAGACTTGTTGATCCATACCAAGGCTTTTATTAGCAAAAGACAGGAGCTCTTCACAGGTGGCCGACCAGTCCGGAATAATCCGACCTGGCTAGGGACACAACTCTTTAAGGCACAGACAATAGGCATGGCTTAGCTCTCAGCCAATCGCTGTAAGCACAGTCTAGATACAGTAACTATATACACTATGTACATTGGTGATAGATCTGTACTATCACATTCACCCCTTCTTGGAGAACTGACCCTGGAAAAAAAAAACCAAAAAAACCAGGGAGAGAATGAAAGGAAGGGGTAGGTTAAGGACTGTAGTGGTCAGGGGGTCTGACCATCCGGCGTGACCGCCATGGTGCCGGGATTGGGGTCGCCAGCGGGCTCGTTGGGTGTGACCGCTCCTTCGCTCAATTCCCCAGTCGTGTTGTCGGCAGGGTAGTTCGGGTTGTTGGGGTGCTGTTGGTCCTTCTGTTGCGGCACGGGGCCTGGGGAATAAAGAGTTGGGGAAGGTTGGGTTGGGGGGGTTTACTGGGTCTACCGCATCCTGAGGTAGGTCCCGCACCGAAACAGTGTCCTCCCAACCATCTGGGAACTCAACGTAGGCGTAATATGGGTTCGCGTGGAGTAGAGTCACTCAGTCGACCAAGGGGTCATTCTTTGAGTGCCGGACGTGGCGTCGCAAAAGGATGGGGCCAGGGATGGTGAACCATGCCGGTACCGTGGTTCCTGATTCGGATTTCCTTGGGAAAAGGAACATCCTTTCGTGGGGGGTGGCATTTGTTGCGGTACATAGGAGGGAGCGGATTGATCATACAGTTCTTTCAGTACCTTTATGGCTGTGGTGTAAGTGGTCTCATCCTGGATGTTCTCGTAGACTGTCAAGGACACCATAGACAGCAATGCTGTTAGATGCTGGTTATCCTCCTCCACCTCAATGAATCTCAGAAAGTTTTTAAAGTTCAGCAGCCAGATGTTAAAGGCTTTGAAGGCTGTAGCTGACTGTGGGTCGATATTAAGTTTTTCTGGCTGAGTTAAACGCTCCATCCCTTTCAAAAAAAAATTCTTTTTACTAATAAAAAGCTCGTCGAAAGAATCAAAGACTTGTTGATCCAAACCAAGGCTTTTATTAGCAAAAGACAGGAGCTCTTCACAGGTGGCTGACCAGTCCGGAATGATCCGACCTGGCTAGGGACACAACCCTTTAAGGCCCAGACAATAGGCGTGGCTTAGCTCTCAGCCAATCGCTGTAAGTACAGTCTAGATACAGTAACTATATACACTATGTACATTGGTGATAGATCTGTACTATCGCAGCCGGGTACTCCAGTTTCAGGTGGCCACCCGACATCTGCACAGGAGTACCAACTGTCACTTTACAGTCGGGTATTGTGGCGACCTGAAAGTGGCTATTGTTTCTTTAAGGTTGCCCTCAAGATTCTGTTTCCATAATATTATGATCCATAACTTCCTCAACCCTGTTAACAGATGACCCGTCAGATACAGACTGTTCTCCACTACCCTTATCCTCATAATAAAGATGACATGACCTTCCAGACAGTAAATGCTTTTTACCAGACAAAGCTGCTACTCTGTGTTGTTACATTTGTTGCCTTTTGCAAATAACTGTCCATCATGAGTCTGAGCACTCTTGCAAAGGGTCCTGCAAAAATTCTGTGTTTGAAAGTGTTTGTGTGTGAGCTGTTCGAACAAAGCTTTCCCAATTTATCTCTCCATACACCTCTATATACTTTGTCACAAAAGGCTCTTCAACGAGGGTAAGAGAGATTGGAATGAGGGGTCATAAGTTAAGGGTTAGGGGGCAAAACGTTTGAGGTAACTAAGAGGAAGCTTCTTCACTCAGAGAGTGGTGGCTGAGTGGAATGACCTTCTGGAAGAGGTCTTTGCAGCAGGGTCAGTTTTATCATTTAAGAAAAGGTTAGATGCGTACAGGGATGTGAGGGAGTTGGAGGGTTATGGGGAGGGAGCGGGTAGGTGGTACTAGTGGAGTTCACTTAAATTTGTAAGCACTAGAGGGGCCGAGATGGCCTGATTCTGTACTGTAATCGTTATTTGCCCGTGGTGGTGCAACCTGATGACACAATCAACTGGGACCATGGGATTTTATACTCTGACCCCGGGGTCCATTCCCTACGAGTAGGTCGTCTCCTGCTGTTCTCGTTGGTGACCAGGTATATAATAAACCATGCACATGACTGGACCCCTACACATAATCCACTACATAGTTATGTTCTTATTCCAATCCCACATGATTAAGCTCCAGTGTGTCCAATTATAACTCATTAAACCCTGGTTTTAGTGCGAAATGTGGGGTCACAGATGGACGAGTCTGGACACAAGGTTTGGTAACCACATATATCTTTTATTAATACATACATGCACAATTTAGAGAAGAGCATAGCAACATCATAATGGGAATAAAACAAACAAGTGTACAACTTATACAAGAGCGTGGGAAAAGCATAACAGGAATAAATACAGATGTACACAATTTATAGAAGAGCATGAGAAAATTGTAACACACCAGCAAAAGGCAGTGGCTCTACACAAGCTCCCAGACCCCTGGAGCTATGGCTCAACAGGAAATATTTATCTATAGCCATACTATTGCTCATCTTCAATGTAGTGTACACCTTTACCCATGACACATCCAAGCCACGTCCACAGCAGTGACCTGAGATGGAGTAGTGCTTGGGGCAGGAGGCAGAGAAAACAAATGTACAGTGCACTCCTGTAAAATACAAGGCTAATTTGTGTCTAGCCAATAATAACACCAGGTGATTTGAATTAGCCAATGACAATATGCACATCCACGAGTGACCGGACCCCAACCTTGACTGACAGGCGATGGGATTTCTGAATAAGTTTCCACGGGGAGGACATGTCGCCATCTGCATTACAGGCAGTGATGCCACGAATCCTCCACACACAACAATCTCAGCCTTGTGTGTAAAACTTAAATCAATGCCACACGGATAGAGCAGACAAAGTGAAAAATGGAGGAAATATGTTAGAGGTAGTTGAAAAATGGAGCAAGAAAATTGAAAGGTAGAGAAAGTTTCAATTCGAGAAGATAAAAATTGAGATGGAGGGAAGTAAGATAATTGAGGCAGTAACTCCTGGGGAGATGTTTTAGTGCCTCCTTTTAATGAGGGAGATATAGATACATATTTTCAGCTTTTTGAAAAGGTTGCAGAGAGCTCCAGATGGCCAAAAGCAAAATGGCCTCTTATGCTCCAAAGTGTATTGAAAGGAAAAGTACAAATTACATACTGATGTTTGTCAACTTATGAAACTTTTAAACAAGCAGTATTGAAATAGTATGAGTTCATTCCAGAAGCATATAGACAAAAATTTAGGAGTTTGGTGAAAAATTGAATAAATCTAATATGGATTTTGCTGTTGGAAAACCTGCATGTTTTGACCATTGACAGACTAAGAGAATTGATATTAATTGTGTTCCAAATGAGATTAAATCATACCTGGATGAGAGAGGCGTGGTGACAAAGCAGCAAGCAGCTAGATTAGTGGACAAATTTGCCCTAATTCACAAAAATGCATTTCAGTATATTAAGCATTTTCAGTGTTAATGTGGAACAAATTAATAAGCCTGTTCACAAGATTTATGTGGAGCAGAATAGTAAACCTGAAATTAAGCCTGGGGAGAATGTTAAGAGAAAAGATGGTGGGAAAGGAGAGAACTTCTGAATTTGTATGTATTGTGAATTGTTTAGCATTGAAAAAGAGATGTGAAAAGGAGGTTTTACCAGAAGCATGTATTCAAACAGTTGAATTCAAGGAGAGCAGATGTTCCAAACCTGGTAAGGATGTTATAGATGTTTTAAAATCTTTTGTGTCAGTGGGCTTGGTTTCAGTAAAGGAGGGAGAATTGCAGGTTCCAATTAAAATTCTTCAAGATACTGGGATTGCTCTGTCACTGTTGTTGGAAAAGGTTTTAACACTTGATCAGAAGACTAACACAGTAAATAACTTCCATTAATGGTTTTGGAGGTGATCTCTTCACAAAATAGTGCTGAATTCAATTTGGGAATGATATGGCACAGGATAAATTTGGGTCAGTTTTGAGATTAATAAATCAGCCTGGTAAGGATGAGGTTTAAGAGGATTGTGAGATACATCCTGCATGTGCTGTTACAAGATCTTTGTCTAAAAAAAAATGATGAGAGCTGAGGATGATCCAGTTGATAGAGACTTGCCCAGTACTTCTGAAATATTTTTGAAAGAACAGGGTAATTGTGAGAGTGAGGATTTCACTTTGTCAAGGAAAGAGTTAATTCAACAACAGATAAATGATATAGATCTTGTTGACCGAAGGGAGAAAGCAGGAACTGAACAGGAGATGAAAGAAATGGCTCGTAGACATGACTTGAAGGGTGAATTGTTAATCAAATATTATTTTGCAGTTAAGGGTAATGGAGAACAATCTGTATTTGAGGTGTTAATTGTTAACAGGATTGAGGAAGTTATGGACTATAAGATTATGGTGTTCCTGTGCCTGTCTAACTCAGCAATTTTTGAAAATCTGGAGGAAAAGTTCAGTCATCTTAAGTCACAAGAACAGATGCATTTGAAATAATTAATTTTGAAATACACAAATTTATTTCCTGATGTGTCATAAAGGATATCAGTAATTTATCATGATGTGGATGTGGGAGAGGCAAGTCCCATAAAGCAACACCCATATAGAATAAATATTCAGAAGAGTAAAATCATGGATCAGGAGGTGGAATATATGTTGAGAAATTTTATTATTAGACCTTTGAACTCAGATTGGAGTTCCCCTTGGTTTCTGGTCCTGAAATCAGATGCAACTGTTAGGTTCTGCACAGATTACAGGAAGGTTAATTCAGTAACTAAAACCTATTCTGAGAATAGATGACTGTATTTATCAAATTGACAAAGCTAAATTTCTTACTAAGTTGGATTTGTTGAAGGGCTACTGGTGTGTGTGTCTGTAACTGAGAGAGGAAATAATATTTCAGCTTTTCTTTAGCAGTGGATGCCAGAAGGGAGCAGCAGGTGCAGTTTTATTACAAAAAAATAATGAAATTGACAATCCATTTCCCTAATGGACTATAAATACCAGCATGGAGTAAATAACAACTTTGGATATTAAATTCTCTTATTTTAACTGATCTTCCGAAGCTGAAAGAGGTCACTTTCAAATCAGAACAACAACACGCCATCTTCCGACGACACCATTCAGAGGAGAACTTCCACTTGGTTCTTTTTTCATTTGAGATCTAACTGCATGATTTGATGGTTTAAAAGCCCTACAAGAAATACCTAAGAGAAAAATTATACCCCAAATAATGATGTTAAGAATTGCGACATAACATTTGTTGAGAAAACAGTGCTTCAAAATGCTTCCTGCTGTGTAACATTTTACTGCCACCTTTTTAAGTCAGAATATTCACTTTCAAACTACCCTTGTTTTGGTTAAAACCCTCCAATTGTCTTTATGCTGAGGACACTTTAATCTCAATCATAAATGAACCTGGTGTTCATGCAAACTGAAAGGAAAATCAATCAATAATTGGTTAAATTTAAAATTAACAGAGAATGCCTAAAAATGCCATTGCATTGAAATGCAGCAACTCACTAACAGAGAAGAGTTCCCCAAATGAGCAGGCAGACACAAAGTTTCTGGACAACTTGGCAGGAGGGATTCATCTGCCACTGAGATCCAACCATGGGAATAGAGGGGACGTGCCACCACATCCCGATTCTCAGTTATAAATTATGCCGGCCGGCCACATGTGTACAGTACCTGATATCTTTGTTGCTTGCTTAATTGAACAATTACACCCACGTTGGCAAGGAAGGAATGATGAATATTTCTGTAAATACCTTGCTACAGATGTAGTGCCAGCCAAAATTTTAGTAAAGCAGATGAAAAAAAACCAAAAAATACTGCATGCTAATAAAACAATATAGATAAAGGGACATCACATCAGAAGAGATGTTCCACTTGCCATGAGGCCATTTTTCATGTTTATTATCTGTTTATTGAATTATTGTGAGTACATTGTTGTAAATATTGCTGCTTTAATTGTTAAAATAATAGTGCTTTCACAATTAGTTTAAATTTTATCAAGGGAAATAATTCCTTGCAATGGACTACCTCAGGTATTGAACTCAGATAATAGTCTCCATTTTGTAACTGTGAGAAATAGAGAATTGAATAAGGAATTGGGGATCCTGCAATATTTCCACTGCTCCCATCAAACCCAGACTGCAGGAATAGATCATTAAGAAATTAAACTGTCAAAATTGACAAAAGAAACAGGACTAAAATTGGCTAAAAGTGCTGCCCCAGTATTATTTAAAATGTGAGTGACACCGCAGGTTTAAATTGGGGCTATCTGCTACAGAGATTTGGGCAGCTTGGGGAACAAAGCCCGAACGGCCAGTGGGGATGAATTTTTTATGATCAGGCTGTGACATGAGAAAATATTCCAGTGCTGCATTCACAGGTACATTAAATCCACCTAAAGCAGGGTGATCTAACATAATGTGGTGAATATCCTAATGTCGAATCTGAAAATTACATCCTTGTGAGGAAATGGGATCAGGGGAAATTGAGAACTCAGTGAGGTGCTGTTAAAAACACTGACTGCAGTAAAGCTGTATGGACACCCTCAGTGGATGCACCAAACAGACCGAAGGGAAAAGGCGCACCTAAAACCTAAAGACTTTTTATTCTAACATAATAACTTCATTGTTATGATTTTTTTCACCTTGATATGTGAATTGAATATCAGAGTCGTGACTGAAAAGAGAAATTTTGGGTCACAGATTAATAGTTTAGAGGGAGTGATAATGGATTTTTAGGACAAAACAGATCACAGACAAGTGATCAAGTGACAAGTGAAGGCCATTTAAGACAGAAATAATGAGAATTCTTTTACCCAGAGAGTTCTGGGTCTGTGGAATACATTGCCACAGAGGGTAGTGGGGGCAGATTCATTGGATAGATTTGAGAGTGTTGGATAAGGCTCTTGTGGGCACAGCAGTTAAGGGTTATGGGGATAAGGCTGGGATTGTTAATTGAAAGTGAAAGATCAGCCATGATCCGATAAATGGTGGTGCTGGCTCGAAGGGCCAATTGGCCTACTCAAGCACCTAATGTCTATTGAAAGTCAGGACACACATCTGGAGGACAGCAGGGTAACAGGACATCATATGGGACCCACAGATACATAACCATACCAAAGCTGAGAGAAAGTTTCACTGCATCCAATGTATTTTGAGGTAGGACATATCCAGGTCTGACTACCAATTGGATGTGGTCCTGTTAATTGGAATATGTGGGCCCTACTATGATTCATGCACTATACTAATATTGGCCAGAGGTAACCAGGTTCAGAATGGAGAGATATCTCAATGATGGAGCAGGTCTTTATGATTCCGTTATGCTGGGAATGCATCCTAAGAGCTGATTCACCAACGGTATTTGGGGGGTGGGGGTGAGGTGGGGGATTAACTATTGGCTAATGAAATTGCTAAGGGACTCCCAAGTAGCTGGGAAGGTGGATTCTCAGCTGTCAGTGGATGGTTACCATCTGTACTGTGACGATGGATCCTGATTTTATTCCAGCTGGTCATGAGGAGACCTGTAAAATTATAGGTCAAGGCTGCTGTATGTAGAGCTCTGACAAACTCACTAAATGAGTTAACCACCCGCAGAAAGAGATAGAGGACTTATGTAAAATTGGTGTGAAATGCCTGACCACCACATCTATTTCTTTCACAAAGCTTTGGAGCTTTGGCACTGGATAAAAAAAAAATCTTCTTATGCTCCCAGCTACTCTTCTAGATTTACTGTTATAACACTGTCCAAGTTTTATCCACAGATCTCTTTTTGTTATCATAGTTGTAAGGGATACTGGAATGTGAGGAGTCAAGCAA
>NW_027212253.1:0-20205 GCF_036971445.1 Narcine bancroftii | reverse complement strand
TACTTCATCCTATTCCTAATTATTATACCTATTACCGGATGACTAGAAAACAAAATACTAAAATTATAACCGTCCAGGTAGCCTAATTTAAAGGCATTGGTCTTGTAAACCAAAGACTGAAAGTGAAAATCTTTCCCAAGACTTACTCTCAATTTATTATAATAACACACCTAAAACTTCATTAATACAAAACATCATCAATTGATACGGAAAAACTCGTACCAATTGATGATTTACGTCACCCCCCACGACCATCTAATAACCTTTTTCAGGGGGAAAAGATTTAAACTCCTATCCTTGACACCCAAAGCCAAAATTTTAATTAAAATACCCCCTGAAAAAACGTAATATCTTATTAAAATCTTACCCTAATATTTAGAGTGTCGGGGGAAGAGAAGTAAATCCTAACCTTTAATAAAACACTACCCATTATTCAAAACATATCTCATAGTAAAGAACTATAAAACTCAAAACAAACTATAAAATAAGCACCCATCAATAATAGACTTCAAAACATTATCGGTTTTAAAAGAAACCTAAACAACCAAACCTTTAAAACCCAACCAAAACAAGATCAACCCATTAAACCCACCATTACTACTAATACTATAACATATCAGTATAATTCCTTTTCTCATAGGACAACCAACCGAATAACCACATATTAAAATTGTTCTCACCTATACTATTCTTCATCCCATTCCTAACTATTACACATTACCGAATGAAAAACAAATTATAACCGTCCAAATACCTAACACAAAGACTAATATTAAACCAAAAACAGACCTACTCTCAATTTATTATAATAACACACCTAAAACTTCATTAATACAAAACATCATCAATTGATACGGAAAAACTCGTACCAATTGATGATTTACGTCACCCCCCACGACCATCTAATAACCTTTTTTCAAGGGAAAAAAGATCCAAACTCCTATCCAAAACCAAAATCTTAATTAAAATACCCCCTGAAAAAACGTAATATCTTATTAAAATCTTACCCTAATATTTAGAGTGTCGGGGGAAGAGAAGTAAATCCTAACCTTTAATAAAACACTACCCATTATTCAAAACATATCTCATAGTAAAGAACTATAAACTCAAAACAAACTATAAAATAAGCACCCATCAATAATAGACTTCAAAACATTTATATCGGTTTTTAAAAGAAACCTAAACAACCAAACCTTTAAAACCCAACCAAAACAAGATCAACCCATTAAACCCACCATTACTACTAATACTATAACATATCAGTATAATTCCTTTTCTCATAGGACAACCAACCGAATAACCACATATTAAAATTGTTCTCACCTATACTATTCTTCATCCCATTCCTAACTATTACACATTACCGAATGAAAAACAAATTATAACCGTCCAAATACCTAACACAAAGACTAATATTAAACCAAAAACAGACCTACTCTCAATTTATTATAATAACACACCTAAAACTTCATTAATACAAAACATCATCAATTGATACGGAAAAACTCGTACCAATTGATGATTTACGTCACCCCCCACGACCATCTAATAACCTTTTTTCAAGGGAAAAAAGATCCAAACTCCTATCCAAAACCAAAATCTTAATTAAAATACCCCCTGAAAAAACGTAATATCTTATTAAAATCTTACCCTAATATTTAGAGTGTCGGGGGAAGAGAAGTAAATCCTAACCTTTAATAAAACACTACCCATTATTCAAAACATATCTCATAGTAAAGAACTATAAACTCAAAACAAACTATAAAATAAGCACCCATCAATAATAGACTTCAAAACATTTATATCGGTTTTTAAAAGAAACCTAAACAACCAAACCTTTAAAACCCAACCAAAACAAGATCAACCCATTAAACCCACCATTACTACTAATACTATAACATATCAGTATAATTCCTTTTCTCATAGGACAACCAACCGAATAACCACATATTAAAATTGTTCTCACCTATACTATTCTTCATCCCATTCCTAACTATTACACATTACCGAATGAAAAACAAATTATAACCGTCCAAATACCTAACACAAAGACTAATATTAAACCAAAAACAGACCTACTCTCAATTTATTATAATAACACACCTAAAACTTCATTAATACAAAACATCATCAATTGATACGGAAAAACTCGTACCAATTGATGATTTACGTCACCCCCCACGACCATCTAATAACCTTTTTTCAAGGGAAAAAAGATCCAAACTCCTATCCAAAACCAAAATCTTAATTAAAATACCCCCTGAAAAAACGTAATATCTTATTAAAATCTTACCCTAATATTTAGAGTGTCGGGGGAAGAGAAGTAAATCCTAACCTTTAATAAAACACTACCCATTATTCAAAACATATCTCATAGTAAAGAACTATAAACTCAAAACAAACTATAAAATAAGCACCCATCAATAATAGACTTCAAAACATTTATATCGGTTTTTAAAAGAAACCTAAACAACCAAACCTTTAAAACCCAACCAAAACAAGATCAACCCATTAAACCCACCATTACTACTAATACTATAACATATCAGTATAATTCCTTTTCTCATAGGACAACCAACCGAATAACCACATATTAAAATTGTTCTCACCTATACTATTCTTCATCCCATTCCTAACTATTACACATTACCGAATGAAAAACAAATTATAACCGTCCAAATACCTAACACAAAGACTAATATTAAACCAAAAACAGACCTACTCTCAATTTATTATAATAACACACCTAAAACTTCATTAATACAAAACATCATCAATTGATACGGAAAAACTCGTACCAATTGATGATTTACGTCACCCCCCACGACCATCTAATAACCTTTTTTCAAGGGAAAAAAGATCCAAACTCCTATCCAAAACCAAAATCTTAATTAAAATACCCCCTGAAAAAACGTAATATCTTATTAAAATCTTACCCTAATATTTAGAGTGTCGGGGGAAGAGAAGTAAATCCTAACCTTTAATAAAACACTACCCATTATTCAAAACATATCTCATAGTAAAGAACTATAAACTCAAAACAAACTATAAAATAAGCACCCATCAATAATAGACTTCAAAACATTTATATCGGTTTTTAAAAGAAACCTAAACAACCAAACCTTTAAAACCCAACCAAAACAAGATCAACCCATTAAACCCACCATTACTACTAATACTATAACATATCAGTATAATTCCTTTTCTCATAGGACAACCAACCGAATAACCACATATTAAAATTGTTCTCACCTATACTATTCTTCATCCCATTCCTAACTATTACACATTACCGAATGAAAAACAAATTATAACCGTCCAAATACCTAACACAAAGACTAATATTAAACCAAAAACAGACCTACTCTCAATTTATTATAATAACACACCTAAAACTTCATTAATACAAAACATCATCAATTGATACGGAAAAACTCGTACCAATTGATGATTTACGTCACCCCCCACGACCATCTAATAACCTTTTTCAGGGGGAAAAGATTTAAACTCCTATCCTTGACACCCAAAGCCAAAATTTTAATTAAAATACCCCCTGAAAAAACGTAATATCTTATTAAAATCTTACCCTAATATTTAGAGTGTCGGGGGAAGAGAAGTAAATCCTAACCTTTAATAAAACACTACCCATTATTCAAAACATATCTCATAGTAAAGAACTATAAAACTCAAAACAAACTATAAAATAAGCACCCATCAATAATAGACTTCAAAACATTATCGGTTTTAAAAGAAACCTAAACAACAAAACCCCAACCAAAACAAGACCGACTCATTGGGCCCTAATATTACTGCTAATACTACAATATATCAGTATGATTACAGCCAAAACACAAATTTTCCATTTTCCAGTCAGATCACACATTATGAAATTAGACATATATACATACTATGCTTAATAATCATTAATAGATTTTCCCCATCTTCATTACATACTATGTTTAATAATCATTAACAGATTTTCCCCATCTTCATTACATAATAACCTTAGACCTCATAATTATGATTTTCCAATATTTCATTACTTAAATTTATCACAATTACCTCATTATACTATTTACCATTAGATTAATACATACTATTTTAACTAATATAATCAGTATTTAACCAACGTTTAATGAGGGTTGGTAAGAAATCAACAATACCCTAATATAGATACCTTTGCACGGTTTGTGGTACGGTAATAGATTAATCCCCTATAATTGCTCAAATATTGGCATTTGGCACCCTTGTAAGGTATTACTCTCTTGTCGTATCAGGACTCCATCTCCACTAGTTCCCTTAATTGTCATTCTACTCTTAATCGTCTCAAGATTTCTAGCCCTCCCAGTCTTTTTTGGGGGGAATGAAGCAATAACAAACCCTCGAGGGTTGGTAACGACTCACTCAATTAAACTTGTGTTATCCTCGACATATCATGATTTAACCATTACTTATTAATTCATGGTTAATGATTGTCAAGTAAACTAAGAATGTACATCATAGGACAATAATTATAATTATATGAGATATTTAGGATGAATAAATCAACATGAATTTAAGAAAGAATTATTATTAATAATCATATTAATTCATCATATAATTTTTAATTAATGTTAAGAGCATTCATTTCTTTACCACATGGAAAGATTTATTGGACATAAATATATTATATAGGTGCCCCTGGTCTTAGAAACGAAAACGAAAAAAAAAAAAAAGAATAAAACATTTTTTTGGAAAAACCCCCCCTCCCCCCAATATACATGGTTATCCTCGAAAAACCCCTAAAACGAGGGCCGATGTATACTTTTGGGTTTAATGACAAAGTGTAAAATGCGTCATTGTATATAGTGTTACACATGCATGCTAGTGTAGCTTAATTTTAAAGCATGGCACTGAAGATGCTAAGATAAAATTTTAAAAACTTTCACAAGCACTGCAGTTTTGGTCCTAGACTCAGTATTAATTTTAACTCAATTTATACATGCAAGTTTCAGCAATCCAGTGAATACGCCCTAAACAGACTATTATTTGTTTAGATGCTGGTATCAGGCACATATATTGTATCATAGCCCATGACACCTCGCTCAGCCACACCCCCAAGGGTACTCAGCAGTAATAAATATTATATAATAAGCGAAAGCTTGAATTAGTTACAGTTATAAGGGTTGGTAAATCTCGTGCCAGCCACCGCGGTTATACGAGTAACCCATATTAATACTTTACGGCGTAAAGGGTGATTAAAAATTCTCAATTCATTCTAAAGTTAAGACTTTAATAAAGCTGTTATACGCACTTATAAATAAAAAAAATCATCAACGAAAGTGACTTTAACAAATTTGATACTTTGACCTCACGACAATTAAAACCCAAACTAGGATTAGATACCCTACTATGTTTAATTATAAATAAATAAGTATTTACTAACCTATTCGCCTGAGAACTATAAGCGCTAGCTTAAAACCCAAAGGACTTGGCGGTTCTTCAGATCCACCTAGAGGAGCCTGTTCTATAACCGATAATCCACGTTAAACCTCACCACTCCTTGCCTTTACCGCCTATATACCGCCGTCATCAGCTCACCCTATGAAGGAACAACAGTAAGCAAAATGAATAATATATTCAATACGTCAGGTCGAGGTGTAGCGAATGGAGTGGAAAGAAATGGGCTACATTTTCTATAAAGAAAAAACGGACAATAAATGAAAAATACTTAATAAGGTGGATTTAGCAGTAAAGATAAATAAGCACATTATCCTGAAGACGGCTCTGAAGAGTGCACACACCGCCCGTCACTCTCCTCAAACTTAAATCTAAACTTAAATAAAAAAAGAAAAAATATAAGAGGAGGCAAGTCGTAACATGGTAAGTGTACTGGAAAGTGCACTTGGAATAACCAAAATATAGCTAAAAATCAAAGCATCTCCCTTACACCGAGAAGATACTCGTGCAATCCGAGCTATTTTGAACCTTAAAACTAGCCTATTCACCATTAAAACTTTAACAATATTTAAATATTAAACTAAAACTTCTAACCTTTAACTAAAACATTTTAAATCTTTTCAGTATAGGCGATAGAACCAAAAATTAGAGCCATAGAAAAAGTACCGCAAGGGAAAGTTGAAAGAGAAATGAAATAATCTTAAAGTAATAAAAAGTAAAGATTAAACCTTGTACCTTTCGCATCATGATTTAGCCAGAATAAATAGGCAAAAAGACTTTTAGTTTATCCTCCCGAAACTATACGAGCTACTTCGGAGCAGCAAATAGTGCAAACCCTTCTCTGTTGCAAAAGAGTGGGAAGACTCCCAAGTAGAGGCAACAAACCTACCGAGTTTAGTGATAGCTGGTTACCCAAAAAAAGAACCTTAGTTCTGCATTAACTATTCATTAAATCATATAAGAAAAATCTTAAAAGACCTAATGTAATAATTAATAGTTATTTAAAAGAGGTACACCTCTTTTGAACAAAGAAACAACTTTATTAGGAGAATAAAGATCACATTAATAAAATTTAAATTAAATCAGTGGGCCTAAAAGCAGCCACCTGTCAAGCAAGCGTCACAGCTCCAAACTATTAACAAAATAAAATACTGATAATTAATCTAAATCCCCTTAATAATATTGGGTTATTTTATATTCAATAAAAGAAATTATGCTAAAATGAGTAATAAGAGGAATTAAACCTCTCCTAACACTAGTGTACACCAGACAGAATTAAATCACTGGTAATTAACCGCCACCAACTAGAGGTAATTATAAAATTAATAAATAACTAGAAATTCATATTATAAAATAAACGTTAATCCTACACCGGTGTGTTATATAGGAAAGATTAAAAGAAAATAAAGGAACTCGGCAAACACCTAACTCCGCCTGTTTACCAAAAACATCGCCTCTTGTGTTATAAATATAAGAGGTCCCGCCTGCCCTGTGAAACATTTAACGGCCGCGGTACCCTGACCGTGCAAAGGTAGCGTAATCACTTGTCTTTTAATTGAAGACCCGTATGAAAGGCATAACGAGAGTTTATCTGTCTCTATTTTCCAATCAATGAAATTAATCTCCACGTGCAGAAGCGAGGATATAACTATAAGACGAGAAGACCCTATGGAGCTTAAAATAATTAAATTAATAAGTAACCCACTAATATCCATGGACTTAATAAATAACTTAATATAATTTAACATTTTTGGTTGGGGCGACCAAGGGGTACAAAAAAACCCCCTAATCGATTAAGTATTCAATACTTAAAAAATAGAATTACCATTCTAATTTACAGAACATCTGACGACACATGACCCAAGACCTATTCTTGATCAATGAACCAAGTTACCCTAGGGATAACAGCGCAATCTTTTCTAAGAGTCCATATCGACGAAAAGGTTTACGACCTCGATGTTGGATCAGGACATCCTAATGGTGCAACCGCTATTAAGGGTTCGTTTGTTCAACGATTAATAGTCCTACGTGATCTGAGTTCAGACCGGAGCAATCCAGGTCAGTTTCTATCTATAATAATATTTTCCCCAGTACGAAAGGACCGAGAAAATGAAGCCAATGCTTAAAGCATGCTTCCCTTCCACTTATTGAAAAAAACTCAAATAAGTAATAAAGATTATATATTAATCAAAAATAATGATTAGTTAGGGTGGCAGAGACTGGTAATTGCAAAGGACCTAAGCTCCTTCATCCAGAGGTTCAAATCCTCTTCCTAACTATGTTAAACTACGTATTTATCCACATTATTAATCCATTAATATACATTATCCCAGTACTTTTAGCTACAGCCTTCTTAACACTACTAGAACGAAAAGTATTAGGCTATATACAACTACGTAAAGGACCTAACATCATTGGACCTTATGGCATTTTACAACCCATTGCAGACGGCCTAAAATTATTTACAAAAGAACCAATTATACCATCTTTCTCCTCACAAACACTCTTCCTACTAGCCCCAACCATAGCACTAACACTTGCCCTTTTAATATGAATACCATTACCAATACCACACGCAATCATAAACATCAATTTAGGTTTATTATTTATCCTAGCAATCTCAAGCCTAACAGTATATACAATCCTAGCCTCAGGCTGAGCTTCAAACTCAAAATATGCTCTAATAGGAGCACTACGCGCTGTAGCACAAACCATCTCATATGAAATCACATTAGGCCTAATTCTACTGTCCCTTATTATCATAACAGGAGGCTTTACCCTACATACATTTAATTTAACTCAAGAAAGTACCTGATTAATTCTACCAACCTGACCATTAGCCATAATATGATATATCTCAACATTAGCAGAAACTAACCGAGCTCCTTTCGACCTTACTGAAGGTGAATCAGAACTAGTCTCAGGCTTCAACATTGAATACGCTGCAGGACCATTCGCCTTATTCTTCCTAGCAGAATACTCAAACATTTTAATAATAAATACATTATCAATTATCCTATTTATAGGAACATCATATAATATAATAATACCAGAACTTACCACCTTCAGCCTAATAATCAAGACAGCCCTATTAACCATTCTTTTTCTATGAATCCGAGCCTCATATCCACGATTTCGATATGACCAACTCATACATTTAGTATGAAAAAATTTTTTACCATTAACACTAGCACTTATCATATGACATATTTCATTTCCAATCGCCATAGCAAGCCTACCACCACTAACATAAACAAAAGGAAGAGTGCCTGAACTAAAGGGTTACTTTGATAGAGTAAATCATGAATGTTAAAATCATTCCCCTTCCTAGAGAAATAGGACTTGAACCTATACCTTAGAGATCAAAACCCTAAGTACTTCATTATACTATCCACTAAGTAAAGTCAGCTAAATAAGCTTTTGGGCCCATACCCCAACCATGTTGGTTAAAATCCTTCCTCTACTAATGAATCCATTTATCCTACTAATCCTTATCCTTAGCCTAATCATAGGAACCCTAATAACATTCACAATAACAAATTGATTATTAATCTGAATAGGCCTTGAAATTAATACCATAGCCATCATTCCATTAATAATTTATAAACACCACCCACGAGCAGTAGAAGCCTCCACCAAATACTTCATCACACAAGCCACAGCCTCTGCAATACTCCTATTTGGAGGAACCATCAATGCATGACTGACTGGACAATGAGAACTAACCCAAATAACAAACCAAACAACAACAATATTTATTACATTAGCCCTAGCCCTAAAACTAGGACTAGCACCAATACACTTCTGACTACCAGAAGTAATACAAGGAATTAATTTACCAACAGGTATAATTCTAGCAACATGACAAAAACTTGCACCATTAGCAATCCTATTTCAATTACACCAAACACTCAACCCACATTTATTAACAATTCTTGGATTAACATCAATCGTTGTAGGAGGATGAGGAGGACTAAACCAAACACAACTACGAAAAATCCTAGCCTATTCATCAATCGCACATCTAGGATGGATAATATCTATTTTACACTACATACCTAACCTCATAATATTAAATCTAATTATCTATTTGATTATAACCTCCTCCATATTCTTAATATTAATATATATTAACTCCACAAAAATTGAATCCATCGCACCATCTGGAATAAAAACACAACTAATCACACCAATTTTCCTTACCTCTCTCCTATCATTAGGAGGATTACCTCCCCTATCCGGCTTTATACCAAAATGATTAATTATTGAAGAATTAACTAAACAAAACATAATATTTACAACCACTATCATAACTTTAGCAACATTATTAAGCCTATTCTTCTACTTACGATTATGTTATATAATCACATTAACCATCTCCCCCAACCTAACTTTATCAACATCAACATGACAATCACCTACATCCAAACCAAACACATTACTAACTTTATCCACAATAATATCAATTATACTTCTACCATTAACCCCCATAATATTTATACTAACCCTATAATAAGAAGTTTAGGTTAACAAAACCAAAAGCCTTCAAAGCTTTAAATAAAAGTGAAACCCTCTTAACTTCTGATTTAAGATTTGCAAGACTTTATCTCACATCTTCTGAATGCAACCCAGACACTTTAATTAAGCTAAAACCTTACTAGATAGACAGGCCTCGATCCTATAAATTCTTAGTTAACAGCTAAGCGTTCAATCCTACGAACATCTATCCAGCTTCTCCCGCCGTAAGGGGCAAAGGCGGGAGAAGCCCCGGGAGATCTCTCTCCTTTTCACGATTTGCAATCGTCTGTAAACATTTATACTACAAGACTATTCTGATAAGAAGAGGATTTATACCTCTCTCTACGGAGCTACAATCCGCTGCTTTAAACTCGGCCATCTTACCTGTGGCAATTAATCGCTGATTATTCTCTACAAATCATAAAGATATTGGCACCCTATACTTGATCTTCGGTGCTTGAGCAGGAATAGTGGGAACTGGTTTGAGCCTATTAATTCGAACCGAATTGAGCCAACCAGGTACTTTACTGGGTGATGATCAAATCTATAATGTAATTGTTACTGCTCATGCCTTTGTTATAATCTTTTTTATGGTTATACCAATTATAATTGGTGGATTTGGCAACTGATTAACCCCACTAATAATTGGAGCCCCAGACATAGCTTTTCCACGATTAAATAATATAAGTTTCTGATTACTTCCCCCATCCTTTTTATTACTACTAGCTTCTGCAGGAGTAGAAGCCGGCGCTGGCACCGGCTGAACAGTTTATCCCCCTCTTGCTGGTAATCTCGCCCATGCAGGAGCATCAGTTGATTTAACAATTTTCTCATTACATTTAGCTGGAATTTCATCTATCTTAGCATCCATTAATTTTATTACCACAATTATTAATATAAAATCCCCATCAATTACACAATACCAAACACCCCTTTTCGTATGATCATTACTTGTAACCACAATTCTATTACTCTTATCTTTACCAGTCTTAGCAGCAGGTATTACTATATTATTAACAGACCGAAATCTTAATACAACCTTTTTTGATCCAGCAGGAGGTGGTGATCCAATCTTATATCAACATCTATTCTGATTTTTTGGCCACCCAGAAGTTTACATCTTAATTTTACCAGGATTTGGTATAATCTCACACGTAGTCGCTTACTATTCCGGAAAAAAAGAACCATTCGGTTATATAGGAATAGTTTGAGCAATAATAGCAATTGGACTACTTGGTTTTATTGTATGAGCCCATCATATATTTACCGCTGGAATAGACGTTGATACCCGTGCCTACTTTACTTCAGCCACCATAATCATTGCCATTCCCACTGGAGTTAAAGTATTTAGCTGATTAGCAACACTCCATGGAGGATCTATTAAATGAGAAACACCCCTTCTATGAGCATTAGGATTTATCTTCCTATTTACTATTGGTGGTTTAACAGGAATTGTTCTAGCTAATTCATCACTTGATATTGTTTTACATGATACATACTATGTTGTAGCACACTTTCATTACGTCCTATCAATAGGAGCGGTATTTGCAATTATAGCAGGATTCATTCACTGATTCCCCCTAATTTCCGGGTATACACTCAATTCAACCTGAACTAAAATACAATTTCTAGTAATATTTATTGGAGTAAACCTAACATTTTTCCCACAACATTTTCTTGGTTTAGCCGGAATACCACGTCGCTACTCAGATTATCCAGATGCTTATACCCTCTGAAATGTTGTATCATCCATCGGCTCAATAATTTCCCTAGTTGCCGTAATTATACTCCTATACATTTTATGAGAAGCATTCGCCTCAAAACGTGAAGTATTAACTATTGATTTACCACATACAAATGTAGAATGACTTCACGGCTGTCCACCACCTAATCATACCTTTGAAGAACCACCATTTGTTCAAATCCAACGTCCTATGTATTAATACAAGAAAGGAAGGAATTGAACCCCCATATATTGGTTTCAAGCCAATCACATCACCACTCTGTCACTTTCTTCAAGATTTTAGTATAATAGTAACACATTACCTTGTCAAGGTAAAACTGTGGGTTAAAACCCCACAAATCTTATAATGGCACACCCTTCACAATTAGGATTCCAAGACGCAGCATCTCCAGTAATAGAAGAACTCCTCCACTTCCACGACCACACATTAATAATCGTTTTCTTAATTAGCTCACTCGTTCTCTATATTATTTTAGCAATAGTATCTACCAAACTTACTAATAAATACATTTTAGACTCACAAGAAATTGAAATTGTATGAACAATTTTACCAGCAGTTATCCTAATCTTAATTGCCCTACCATCATTACGAATTTTATACTTAATAGACGAAATTAATGATCCACATATTACAATTAAAGCCCTAGGACATCAATGATATTGAAGCTACGAATATACAGATTATGAAAATTTAGAATTTGACTCATACATAATCCAAACAGAAGACCTTAACCCAGGTCAGTTCCGCCTCCTAGAAACGGATCACCGAATAGTAGTACCAATAGAATCCCCAATCCGAATACTCATCACTGCCGAAGATGTTTTACACTCATGAGCAGTACCCGCACTAGGAATTAAAATAGATGCAGTACCAGGACGTTTAAATCAAACTGCCTTCATTATTTCACGACCAGGTATTTTCTACGGACAATGTTCAGAAATCTGTGGCGCTAACCATACTTTCATACCAATTGTAGTTGAATCAGTCCCACTTGAACATTTCGAAAACTGATCTTCATTAATACTAGAAGAATCTTCATTAAGAAGCTAAAATAGGATTATAGCATTAGCCTTTTAAGCTAAATAATGGTGACCTCCTACCACCCTTAATGATATGCCACAATTAAACCCAAATCCATGGTTCTTAATCTTCTTATTTTCATGACTATTTTTCCTAACAATTATAACACAAAAAGTAATAAATCACCTATTTATTAAGTATCCTAAGCTTGAAAATACAAAAAAACCTAAACCAAAATCTTGATACTGACCATGACCCTAACCTTTTTTAACCAATTCTTAAGCCCCTCATTAATAGGAATTCCACTAATTGCCCTAGCAATTATAATTCCATGAATAACATTATTAAATTCATCAAATCGTTGAATTAATAACCGACTTATGACCTTACAAGAATGATTTATTAACCGATTTACATATCAATTAATACAACCTATTAATTTAAATGGACATAAATGAGCTATAATCCTTATAGCATTAATATTATTCTTAATTACAATAAATTTATTAGGACTTCTTCCATATACATTTACCCCAACAACACAACTATCATTAAATATAGCATTCGCTATCCCTTTATGATTAACCACAGTTCTAATTGGACTATTAAATCAACCAACCTCTTCACTAGCCCATTTACTTCCAGAAGGAACACCAACCTTACTAGTACCAATTCTAATTTTCATTGAAACAATTAGTTTATTTATCCGACCACTAGCACTAGGAGTCCGACTAACTGCAAACTTAACAGCTGGGCACCTGCTCATACAATTAATTGCAACTGCAGCATTCACATTGATTAATGTAATACCAACAGTAGCTTTACTAACATCACTAATTTTGTTCTTATTAACTATACTAGAAGTAGCCGTAGCAATAATCCAAGCTTACGTATTTGTACTCTTATTAAGCCTTTATTTACAAGAAAACATTTAATGGCACACCAAGCACATCCATATCATATAGTAGATCAAAGCCCATGACCATTAACAGGAGCTATAGCCGCATTACTAATAACATCTGGCCTAGCTATCTGATTTCACTTTCATAAACCATTATTATTAATTCTAGGATTTATCCTAATAATCTTAACCATAATCCAATGATGACGAGACGTAATCCGAGAAGGAACCTTCCAAGGCCACCACACCATACCAGTACAAAAAGGACTCCGCTATGGAATAATCCTATTTATTTTATCAGAAGTATTCTTCTTCCTAGGTTTCTTCTGAGCCTTTTATCACTCAAGCCTAGCACCAACTCCAGAATTAGGAGGATGTTGACCACCTACAGGCATTTATCCATTAAATCCATTTGACGTACCACTTTTAAATACTGCAGTTCTATTAGCATCAGGAGTAACAGTAACATGAGCTCACCATAGCATTATAGAAGGCAACCGAAAAGAAACAATTCAAGCCCTTACCTTAACCATCCTATTAGGTTTTTATTTTACCGCTCTTCAAGCAATAGAATACTACGAAGCTCCATTCTCCATCGCTGATGGTATTTATGGTACAACATTCTTTGTAGCCACAGGATTTCATGGCTTACATGTAATCATTGGTTCTACATTCCTAATAATTTGCCTTTTACGACAAATCCAATTCCACTTCACATCAAAACATCACTTCGGCTTTGAAGCCGCAGCATGATACTGACATTTCGTTGATGTAGTATGATTATTCCTTTACGTATCAATTTATTGATGAGGTTCATAACTTTTCTAGTATAAAGACTAGTACAAATGATTTCCAATCATTTAATCTTGGTTAAAATCCAAGGAAAAGTAATGAATCTCATCATATTTATTATCACTATAACGGCCCTCATTTCCCTAATTTTAGCTATTATCTCATTCCTTCTTCCAATACTAAAACCAAACAATGAAAAATTATCCCCATTTGAATGTGGCTTCGACCCATTAGGAAATGCACGCTTACCCTTTTCAATCCGATTCTTCCTTATCGCCATTCTATTCATATTATTTGACCTAGAAATTGCTCTACTTCTACCATTACCATGAGCAGATCAACTAAATAATCCCATTCTTACTATTATATGAACAACAATTATTATTATTTTACTTACCTTAGGATTAATTTATGAATGACTACAAGGAGGCTTAGAATGAGCAGAATAGATATTTAGTCTAATACCTAAGACACTCAATTTCGACTTGACAAATTATAGTGAAATCCTATAAATATCTTATGACACCCATCCATTTTATCCTTACTATAACATTTATAATCAGCCTAACAGGACTCACACTAAACCGATCACATTTACTATCAGCCCTTATTTGTTTGGAAGGTATAATATTATCGCTATATATCTCAATTGCTCTATGATCAATAATAATAAACTCATCAACATGATCACTCTCTCCAATAATTCTATTAACATTTTCAGCCTGTGAAGCTAGCTCAGGACTAGCTCTACTAGTAGCCTCAACCCGAACTCACGGATCAGATCAACTAAAAAACTTAAATCTACTACAATGTTAAAAATCCTTGTACCTACAATCATAATAATTCCAACCACATTCTTTATTAACAAAAAATGATTATGAACTATCTCCACTACCTATAGTTTTATAATCGCTACACTAAGTCTACTTTGACTTAAATGAAATAATGAAACCGCCTGACATTTCTCAAATAATTTCTTAGCCATCGACCCATTATCAATACCACTTTTAACAATAACCTGCTGACTCTTACCACTAATAATTTTAGCAAGCCAAAATCACCTAACAAAAGAACCCTTTACCCGCCAACGCACCTATATCACATTACTAATTTCCTTACAAATCTTTTTAATCATAACATTTAGTGCGACCGAACTAATTCTATTCTATATTATATTTGAAGCCACCTTAATCCCAACCATAATTATCATTACACGATGAGGAAACCAAACTGAACGATTAAACGCAGGTATCTACTTCCTATTTTATACACTCATTGGTTCTTTACCATTACTAATTGCCCTACTTATCCTACATAATGATTTAAATACTCTTTCAATATTTATATTACAAAACATACCATATAATTTAAAACCATCCTGATCAAACAAATTCTGATGACTAGCATGCATAATCGCCTTCCTAGTAAAAATACCCCTTTATGGAGTACATTTATGATTGCCAAAAGCCCACGTAGAAGCACCAATTGCAGGCTCAATAATTCTAGCAGCCATCCTATTAAAATTAGGAGGCTATGGAATAATACGGATTATCATTATATTAAACCCATTAACCAAAGAAATAATATACCCATTCCTTATCTTAGCCATCTGAGGAGTCATCATGACCAGTTCTATTTGTTTACGACAAACAGACTTAAAATCACTAATCGCATATTCATCAGTCAGCCATATAGGCTTAGTAGCAGCAGCAATCCTAATCCAAACACCATGAAGTTTCGCAGGAGCAATTACACTAATAATTGCCCACGGCCTTATCTCCTCAGCATTATTCTGCCTCTCTAACACCAACTATGAACGAACCCATACCCGAATCATAATTCTTACCCGTGGATTACAAATCATATTACCATTAATAGCAACCTCATGATTTTTAATTAACCTAGCTAACCTAGCCTTACCACCTAGCTTAAACTTAATAGGAGAATTATTTATTATTACCTCATTAATCAAATGATCAAACTGAACAATCATATTAACAGGAACCGGAGTATTATTAACAGCATCATATTCACTTTATATATTTCTAATAACACAACGTGGCCCTTTACCACAACATTTAACATTTATTAACCCAACATATACACGCGAACATCTACTAATTTATTTACACTTATTACCTTCCATATTAATCATTTTAAAACCAGAAATTATTATAGGATGAACATTCTGTAATTATAGTTTAAAAAAAACATTAGATTGTGGTTCTAAAAATAAAAGTGAAAATCTTTTTAATAACCAAGAGAGGTCCGGGACAAAAAGAACTGCTAACTCTTTTATCCATGGTTCAAATCCATGGCTCACTTAAACTTTTGAAAGATAATAGTAATCTATTGGTCTTAGGAATCAAAAACTCTTGGTGCAAATCCTAGCAAAAGTCATGAACCTTATTATAATAAACATAACATTCCTAACTATTATCTCACTCATATATCCAATTATTACATGTACTCTAATACCCAAACCCAACAATAATTGATCATATACAACAAAAATAGCTGTAAAAACCTCATTTTACATCAGCCTCATCCCATTACTAATTTTTCTAGACCAAGGACTAGAATCCGTCACAACCAATTGAAATTGAATTAATATTGGACCCCTAGATGTCAACTTAAGCTTTAAATTCGATATATACTCAATTATTTTCATACCAGTAGCCCTATATGTTACATGATCCATCTTTGAATTCTCATTATGATACATAAAATCAGACCCAAACCTAAACCAATTCTTAAAATACTTAATACTTTTTCTAATTACTATAATTATTCTAATTACAGCAAATAACCTATTTCAACTTTTCATTGGCTGGGAAGGAGTAGGCATTATATCCTTTTTATTAATTGGTTGATGATTTAGTCGAACAGACGCCAACACTGCCGCCTTACAAGCAGTAATCTATAACCGTATTGGAGATATTGGATTAATCTTCAGCATAACATGACTAGCAATTAATATAAATACATGAGAAATACAACAACTATTTTTTCTATCTAAAAATATAGACTTGACTATTCCATTACTAGGACTCGTCTTAGCTGCTACAGGGAAATCAGCACAATTTGGCTTACATCCTTGATTACCAGCAGCAATAGAAGGCCCAACACCAGTCTCTGCCCTACTACATTCAAGCACAATAGTTGTAGCAGGTATTTTTTTACTCATCCGATTAAATCCTCTAATTAATAATAACCAAATAATCTTAACAACCTGCCTATGTCTAGGCGCACTAACAACACTATTCACAGCCATATGCGCCCTAACCCAAAATGATATTAAAAAAATTATTGCTTTCTCTACATCAAGTCAATTAGGACTCATAATAGTTACTATTGGACTTAATCAACCTCAACTAGCCTTCCTACATATCTGTACCCATGCTTTCTTCAAAGCCATACTCTTCCTATGCTCAGGTTCCATAATTCATTCACTAAATGATGAACAAGATATCCGAAAAATAGGAGGAATACATAAAACCTTACCAATTACCTCCTCAGCCCTAACAATTGGATCACTAGCATTAACAGGCATACCCTTCTTATCAGGCTTCTTTTCAAAAGACACAATTATCGAAACAATAAACATATCATATCTCAACGCCTGAGCCCTAACCCTTACCCTCATAGCCAC
The DNA here is from genome assembly GCF_036971445.1 of Narcine bancroftii. NCBI lineage: Eukaryota > Metazoa > Chordata > Chondrichthyes > Torpediniformes > Narcinidae > Narcine > Narcine bancroftii. The sequence continues at coordinate 2,138 of NW_027212253.1, read as the reverse complement.
CTCTTTCACAGCCATTTATAGTCTACGACTAATTTTCCTCTCCTCTATAATATTTCCACGCTTCATAACACTTATACCAATCAATGAAAATGATATTATACTTACAAAATCCATTAAACGATTAGCTTATGGCAGCATAACTGCTGGCTTCATTATCATAAATAATATAAATCCAACAAAAACCCAAATCATAACCATACCCACCATCACTAAAATAGCAGCCTTATTAGTCTCAATTTTAGGATTACTCCTAGCAATAGAACTCATAAATATAAAAAAAATAGAATTAACACTTAACAAACAACCTTATAAATTCTCCAATATATTAGGATATTACCCACCAATTATACACCGCCTATTATCAAAAATTAATTTAACATGAGCACAAAACATCTCAACCCATGTAATAGACCTATCATGATATGAAAAAATTGGACCAAAAAGCCCACTTATTCAACAAATCCCAATAATTAAAATCATTAACGAACCACAACAAGGTTATATTAAAACATACCTAATAATCTTTATCCTAACAATTATAATAATTACTATTATATTTTATACCACACGAAGACTTCCCCAAGATAAACCACGAGTTAATTCCAATACAACAAATAAAGTTAATAATAATATTCACCCACCCAAAATCAATATATATCCACCATAAAAATAAAGTATACTTACACCAGTAAAATCACCACGAACTATATCCAAAACATGAACTTCCTCACTAAACCAACCAAAATCCCAATCACTAATTAAACCTTTACCACTAAAATAAACTAAAATTACATAAAATATTAAATAAACCATAACAGACCAATCAATCCATGTTTCTGGATAAGGCTCAGCTGCGAGCGCAGCTGAGTAAGCAAAAACTACCAACATGCCACCTAAATAAATTAAAAATAAAACTAAACTTAAAAAAGAACTACCAAAAATAACTAATAAACCACAACCAAAACCAGAAGAAATAACTAAACCCAAAGCAGCATAATAAGGAGATGGATTTGACGCCACCGCTATAAAACCAAAAATAAAACTTGCAATCACTACTAAAATTAAATAAGTCATATTAATCTTCACCTAGATTTTAACTAAGACCAATAATCTGAAAAACTATCGTTGTAATTCAACTATAAAGACTAATGACAATAATTAATCGAAAAAATCACCCATTATTAAAAATCATTAATAACGTATTAATTGATCTCCCCGCCCCCATTAACATCTCCTCCTGATGAAATTTTGGATCCTTACTAGGGCTATGTCTTATTTTACAAATCATAACAGGCCTATTCTTAGCAATACATTATACCCCAGACATCTCATCCGCATTCTCATCAATTGCCCATATTACCCGTGACGTAAACTATGGTTGAATAATTCGAAATATTCACGCTAACAGTGCCTCAATATTCTTCATCTGCATCTACTTACACACAGCCCGAGGATTTTATTACGGCTCATACCTAAATAAAGAAACATGAAATATTGGAGTAATACTATTAATATTACTCATAGCTACAGCCTTCATAGGTTATATCCTACCATGAGGACAAATATCTTTCTGAGGAGCTACAGTAATTACTAATCTCCTCTCTGCACTCCCATATATTGGAAATATATTAGTACAATGAGTCTGAGGTGGCTTTTCAGTAGATAACGCTACACTTACCCGATTCTTCGCATTCCACTTTATACTTCCATTTATTATAGCCGCAATAACTATAGTCCATATCTTATTCCTTCACGAAAAAGGATCAAACAACCCAACAGGACTAAATTCAGATATAGACAAAATCCCATTCCACCCTTACTATTCCTATAAAGATATATTAGGCTTCCTCATACTAATTCTTATAATTGTTACCCTAGCCCTATTTTCACCTAATTTTCTAAGTGATACAGAAAACTTTATCCCAGCCAACCCACTCGTAACTCCAACCCACATTAAACCAGAATGATATTTTTTATTTGCATATACAATTCTACGATCAATTCCTAATAAATTAGGGGGGGTACTAGCCCTAATCTTTTCAATCACCATCCTTATATTAATCCCGATAATACATACCTCAAAACAACGAAGCATAACATTCCGACCCCTCACCCAACTCATATTCTGATTACTAGTA
>NW_027212252.1:0-20266 GCF_036971445.1 Narcine bancroftii | reverse complement strand
GGTGATGGGGAGGGGTATTGGAAGCTGGAGTGATGGGAGGGTTGGGAAAATACAGAGGGAGAGAGTGGAGGGGGGAGACAAATGGGAGGGTTGAGAGGAGTTGGAAATGTGCTCCAGCTGTGCGAGTTAATGATTGGATTTAATTAAAGGACCTGCAGCTGGAGGTTTTATAGGGGGGGGGGGGGGGGGCGAGAGCAATTGTGATGCATCGGTGCCATCCAGAATCGGCTGGAAGGCAGCAGCCCACTATTTCGGGAAAGGGGGAGCGAAACCCATTGATTTCTTCAGAACTACTGCAATTTATTATAAGAGAATTGGGGCCCAAAAATAAACTTGTGCAGAGTCAACACGGACCAGGGACGGGGGGGAAATCATGGTTCGAAACGTACCATTGGGTGGCACGGACACGTGGGCCAAAATGGCCTGTTACTTGTGCTGCATGTGGTTGGGAACAGGGTGGACGGAGGCTTCAGGGTAAAGGTTACAATGTGTGAGGTCGTCCACCCTGACAGAAAAAAAACTGGAAAAATTGGTGTTTGGAGGGTCCTGGGTCACCTTGGGAATCAGTGAAATCTAAAATTCAGCTCATTAGGAAGGATAATAAGGCGTTGGCCTTTATTGCATGGAGGATTTGAGGAGAGGGGTAAAGATGGCCCGTGGCAATGAAGTGGCACCATGGAGGACAGAGAGGACAATGCAGAGCTCTAACCTCAGTATCAAATGGGGGTCCTAGACATGGAGGGTGTGCTATTGAGATTCAACAGATTGAGAGCAGGAAATATGGGTTTGTTGTCTGAGGAGGGAGCAAACAAACTGGGTGACAGAGTTGCTTAGACATTGGGACTGGATGGGGAAGGGAGAAAGGAAAGGGGCAGGGAGAGGGGAAGAGGGGGAGTGAGGAAGGGGAGGGAGGGAGAAGAAAATGGGGAAAGGGGAGAAAGCAGGGGAAGAGGGGGGGAGAAAGCAGGGGAAGAGGGAGGGAGAGCATGGGGAAAGAAGCTTGGAGGAGGGGAGGGAGTGGGGAAGAGGGAGAGCATAGGAGAGGGAGAGCATAGGAAAGGGGGAGGGTGCATGGGGAAGGAAGGAAGCTTCGGGGAGGGGGAGGGAGTGGGGAAGAGGGAGAGCATAGGAGAGGGAGAGCATAGGAAAGGGGGAGGGTGCATGGGGAAGGAAGGAAGCTTCGGGGAGGGGGAGGGAGTGGGGAGGATGAAACCATGGGGAAGGGGAGAGAGCATGGGGGAGAGAGGGAGGGGAGTGGAGAGAGAGAGGGAGGGGAGTGGAGAGAGAGAGGGAGGGGAGTGGAGAGAGAGAGGGAGGGGAGTGGAGAGAGAGAGAGGGAGGGGAGTGGAGAGAGGGAGGGAGGGGAGTGGAGAGAGGGAGGGTGTGGGGGGAATGAGAATGGGGAGGGAGGGTGTGGGGGGAATGAGAATGGGGAGGGAGGGTGTGGGGGGAATGAGAATGGGGAGGGAGGGTGTGGGGGGAATGAGAATGGGGAGGGAGGGTGTGGGGAGAATGGGGAGGGAGGGTGTGGGGAGAATGGGGAGGGAGGGTGTGGGGAGAATGGAAAAGGGAGGGTGTGGGGGGGAAAGAAGAAGGGGAGGGAGTGAGTGGAGGGAAGGAGAAGTGGAGGGAGGAGGGTTAGGGGCAAGAAGGAGGAGGTAGGGTTGAGGACAAGGGTAGGGGGACAGGCAGGAGGGAGGGAGGGGATGGGTTGAGGAGTGTGGATGGTCGAGGGAGGCTTGGGGAAGGGGCGGGCAGAGAGGAGTGAGGATGGGGTGAGGAGGAGGGGGAGATGAGTGCGAACAAGGGAGAGGAGTGAGGATGGGGTGAGGAGGAGGGGGAGATGAGTGCGGATAAGGGAGAGGAGTGGGGATGGGGCAAGGTTAAAGGGAGACGAGTGGGGATGGGGAGAGGAGTGGGGATGGGGCAAGGGTAAAGGGAGACGAGTGGGGATGGGGAGAGGAGTGGGGATGCGGCAAAGGGAGGGGGAGAGGAGTGGGGAGGGGGAGAGGAGTGGGGAGGGGGAGAGGAGTGGGGAGGGGGAGAGGCGTGGGGAGGGGGAGAGGCGTGGGGAGGGGGAGAGGCGTGGGGAGAGGCGTGGGGAGGGGGAGAGGCGTGGGGAGGGGGAGAGGCGTGGGGAGGGGGAGAGGCGTGGGGAGGGGGAGAGGCGTGGGGAGGGGGAGAGGCGTGGGAGGGGGAGAGGCGTGGGGAGGGGGAGAGGCGTGGGGAGGGGGAGAGGCGTGGGGAGGGGGAGAGGCGTGGGGAGGGGGAGAGGCGTGGGGAGGGGGAGAGGCGTGGGGAGGGGGAGAGGCGTGGGGAGGGGGAGAGGCGTGGGGAGGGGGAGAGGCGTGGGGAGGGGGAGAGGCGTGGGGAGGGGGAGAGGCGTGGGGAGGGGGAGAGGCGTGGGGAGGGGGAGAGGCGTGGGGAGGGGGAGAGGCGTGGGGAGGGGGAGAGGCGTGGGGAGGGGGAGAGGCGTGGGGAGGGGGAGAGGCGTGGGGAGGGGGAGAGGCGTGGGGAGGGGGAGAGGCGTGGGGAGGGGGAGAGGCGTGGGGAGGGGGAGAGGCGTGGGGAGGGGGAGAGGCGTGGGGAGGGGGAGAGGCGTGGGGAGGGGGAGAGGCGTGGGGAGGGGGAGAGGCGTGGGGAGGGGAGAGGCGTGGGGAGGGGAGAGGCGTGGGGAGGGGGAGAGGCGTGGGGAGGGGGAGAGGCGTGGGAGGGGGAGAGGCGTGGGGAGGGGGAGAGGCGTGGGGAGGGGGAGAGGCGTGGGGAGGGGGAGAGGCGTGGGGAGGGGGAGAGGCGTGGGGAGGGGGAGAGGCGTGGGGAGGGGGAGAGGCGTGGGGAGGGGGAGAGGCGTGGGGAGGGGGAGAGGCGTGGGGAGGGGGAGAGGCGTGGGGAGGGGGAGAGGCGTGGGGAGGGGGAGAGGCGTGGGGAGGGGGAGAGGCGTGGGGAGGGGGCGAGGCGTGGGGAGGGGGCGAGGCGTGGGGAGGGGGCGAGGCGTGGGGAGGGGGCGAGGCGTGGGGAGGGGGCGAGGCGTGGGGAGGGGGCGAGGAGTGGGGAGGGGGCGAGGAGTGGGGAGGGGGCGAGGAGTGGGGAGGGGGCGAGGAGAGGGGGCGAGGGGAAGGGGAGACGAGTGGGGACGGGGCGAGGGGAAGGGGAGACGAGTGGGGACGGGGCGAGGGGAAGGGGAGACGAGTGGGGACGGGGCGAGGGGAAGGGGAGACGAGTGGGGACGGGGCGAGGGGAAGGGGAGACGAGTGGGGAAGGGGAGACGAGTGGGGATGGGGAGACGAGTGGGGATGGGGAGACGAGTGGGGATGGGGCGAGGGGACGGGGCGAGGGGAAGGGGAGACGAGTGGGGACGGGGCGAGGGGAAGGGGAGACGAGTGGGGACGGGGCGAGGGGAAGGGGAGACGAGTGGGGACGGGGCGAGGGGATGGGGAGACGAGTGGGGATGGGGAGACGAGTGGGGATGGGGAGACGAGTGGGGATGGGGAGACGAGTGGGGATGGGGAGACGAGTGGGGATGGGGAGACGAGTGGGGATGGGGAGACGAGTGGGGATGGGGAGACGAGTGGGGATGGGGAGACGAGTGGGGATGGGGAGACGAGTGGGGATGGGGAGACGAGTGGGGATGGGGAGACGAGTGGGGATGGGGAGACGAGTGGGGATGGGGGAAGGGGAAGGGGATGGGGGAAGGGGAAGGGGATGGGGGAAGGGGATGGGGTAAGGGGAAGGGGATGGGGTAAGGGGAAGGGGATGGGGTAAGGGGAAGGGGATGGGGTGAGGGGAAGGGGAGACGAGTGGGGATGGGGTGAGGGGAAGGGGAGAGGAGTGGGGATGGGGAGAGGAGTGGGGATGGGGAGAGGAGTGGGGATGGGGAGAGGAGTGGGGATGGGGCAAAGGGAGGGGGAGACTAGTGAGGACGGGGTACGGGGGCGAGGAGAGGGGAGCGAGGTGGGGTCGGGAGCGAGGAGTGGGGTCGGGGGAGGAGTGGGGATGGTGTGAGGGGAGGGGAGAAAGGAGTGGAGACGGGGTGAGGAGAGGGGGAAGAGGAGTGGGTTGAGGAGGGAGAGGCTGGAAGGGAAGAGACGCAGCCGCGTCAGGGTTAAGCCTGGCGACAGGTACCCTTGCTTCAGCTGAACCTGCGGAGGAGAGAGACCTGCTCTCAGGCAGCACCGGTTTTATTTGCATGTACAATAACCACCGAACATATCCAGCCTTTGGAAATGGAAGGAGACGCATTGAAGGGGGAGAGGGTAGAATGTATCCTTAACTCACCCGGGTCGAAGTGGGAGCTGAAGGCAAGGCAGGGTTGGCACAGACCCGAGATGAGCAGCAGCCGGAGATGCACACACGACCCCATGGCTGTGAGGAGGTCGGTGGAGAAAGGAACAGCCTCGCTCCCCGGGAGAAATAACAAAAGGAGAATCTGACAGCGGCGATGGTTTATTTTAAATGGACATCGATCCCGTGCAGCAGCCCGGTGTCCTGGCGTCGACGCCCGCTCTGCGAGGCTGCTGCTCCGCGGCTGCGTTGCTCCATGCTTGCCGGCTCAGTGGCAGGGTCCCCAGCTCGGCGAGTCGGGGGGCGGCCGGGCCGCTGGCGGGGTTGCGGCGCGCGCCGAGTGCGCGGGCACGGAGCGCCCTCTCCGCGCGCGCGCGCCCCCGCCCCACGGCCTGCCTGCTGGTGCGCGCCCCGGCCCACCTGCCCAGGTTAAACCCCCCCTCCCCGGGCAGGATGCAGAGGGAACAGTTGATGTGTCCCAATTGCCTGCCTCTCAGCGCACCCCCCCCCCCCCCCAAATACCGTGGAGCCAATCCGCTGTCGTCACTGTTGCAATGCAGCGAAGGCACGAGCCGCTCTTCCCACAGCAAGTCCCCAACGAAGCAATGACCAGAGCAACTAATCACGAACTGCTGGAAGGATGTCAGTACGAGAGAGAGGGCAGAGGAGATTCAGGAGGATGTCGCTGGACTTGGGGGACTGAGTCACAGGGACTATTCCCTGGAGTGGACAAGGATGAGGGGAGATTGGATAGAAGTGAGGGGTACAGAATGCAAGCAGGCTTTATTTTTTGGTGAGATAAGAACATGGGTGAAAGGGGAAATGTTTAAAGGGAACATTGGGGGAACGTCTTCGAGCAGAGAGTGAGGAACGGGATGAACGGGATGGGAGGGCTAAGGTCCTGGTGCAGACTCGTCGGAATGATCAGGAGACTCAATGGGCCAAAGGGTCTGTTTCTGGGCTGCAGTGTTCTAGGTCAGACAGTATTAATGGGTGAAGGATCTGAGCTGGAAAGGTCACTCATGAGAATTTTCTTTTTTTTAAAAAAAAAGGGATTTCCAGCATCCATTTTTTTTAAAAATAGATATTTTTGGTGAGGTGAGCTGATTTAATGCCAGTACAGGTGCTGGGAAAGACTAGCCTGCATTGGGAATGTCTGATTGTTAAGATGTTTTTCAGATGGCTCTGCCCTTTCAGATGGATGCACTCGTGTCCACAGCACCATGGGGATGTTGCGAGTCATTGCAAGTCCCCCATTGGGCACTTGTTCGCCTCTGTTCCTCATTTGGTTCTCCTTTTATAAACCAGACTGACACAAAACTATAGCTGCTGGCCCCTCAGTCACCTTGACATCCCCACACGTCAACATTCTGTGAGATTCACAAGGACAATTTTCTATCAACTGGCTGGCTTCTTTTTCTTTGTGTCCGTCCTTCAAACCTCTTCCAGAGGTGCTTCAGGAAGCCCAAGCCCTACCTGTGCATGGCAGTGACAAACAATGAGCTCCTGGGAGGATTCGAGCAGCATCCATAGGTAGAGATAGTCAGTCAATGATTCGGGTCAGGACCCTCGATCGAGAGTAAATAGGAAGGGGTGATATTAAGGGAGAAAGAAGCTAGAGACAGTCTAAGAGGTGAGGTGATCGGGTATCGTCCAGAAGGTGAGAGATGTTGAGTATCAGTAAAAAGGAGTGATCACTGGGAGAAGGCAGCAAAAAAAATTCAAGGAAAATGTCAGAGCAGGAATAGGAGAGATGAAAACAATGGAATCAGATAGAGGTGGGGGGGGGGGGGGCCTAAAATTAGAAAAATTGATGTTCATGCTGTTGTGTTTGTCAAGTTTATTGTCATCTGATTGTACAAATGCAACCAGCCAAAACACTATTCTCTGGTCCTTGGTGCAAAGCATACAGACAAACAAACAATACATATGCAGGACAAGTATTCATATATACAAATAAATATGACCTTCAGCTGGTTAATGTGAGCAGTTCCTTTGGTTGTTCAAGGCTGATGCATTGTTCCTCATTGTGGAGGGTGGGGGGGGTTACCTAAAATGAGAAAAATCAATGTTCATGTTATCGGGTTTAAGACTGACCAAGAAGAAATATTTTGCATTGTTCCTCAAGTTTACATTCAGTCTCACCCTGGCAACGGATGAGTCCGAGGACAGACGTGTCTGTGTGGGAATGCTGCCGAGGGTTGAAATGGTTGACTATACTGAGTGCATTCGGCCAATGGACAGAGCACGTGTTCAGCGAAATGGTACGTGCATCAGTACTCGACACCCTTCCACACCCAATGATCTGGATGAACGTTAAAAACAGTGGAGATACTGGAAATACAGAAAATGCTAGCTATTCCCACAGATGTTGCCTAACCTTTTGTGTGTTACCAACATTTCTTATTGTGGGGACCCATTCAAAATTAAAACAAAATCACATCTTTAAACAACAGTTTTCAATCACTCTCCCAAGAGCCAACCCTTTGTTTCCCTGTGATCTCCATCACACTTTTACATTAAAAACCTTAAATTTTCTTGATCTTTCACTGGTCAGATTTAACAATGATGGACTGCAACTCCCACCAACAAGTATAGAAAACATCCTCTGATATATTACCAGATATAGAAGTGATCATTCTCTCTCAAGACTCAACCTTTCAGTGTGCATTGCATTTCAATAGCACCATTAGCCAAGTTTAAGCATCTTGAGGTTCTTCACAGGAATCCCCCACAGCTTGATGAAAACAGTAGACCTTCATAGCAAGATATTAGCTTATTTTATAGAGGGAATTAAGTTCATTTACTGCCACAATATTCCAAAATCCAGTGAATGCATTTGTTTTGTGAGGAGCCCAGCTAGACATTTCATACATAGTACAAGTGATACACAGAACAGAAGTGTAGAGATACAATTGGTACATTGCGAAGGCAACATTATTTTACTATTTGGAGGTTCATTCAGGAGTCTGATAACAGCAGGAAAGAAACTGTCCTTGAAATCTGGGAGGACGTGAACCTGATGGGAGTGGGATGAGTATTTTAATATGTTGGCTGCTTTTTTTTTTGAGGTGAGTGGCACTTATTGAGGAAATTAAGGAAATTCCAGAACACTCACCCACCTTGGCAGAGTAACATGGATGAAGGATAGGTATCATCGCGTTACACCTCACCAGCAGCAACTGAGAGACGCATAAACAGATGGGTTAAGTTTAACACAAAACCTATTAGGAAATTAACAATAATAGAATTACTTCAATAAACCCCTGAACATAAGCCTTTATGGCAGCTCTACATTAACAATAGATATTTATAAGGTGTATGTGGGGAAGAAACACAGACCATGACAGTCCCAAAACAAAACTCCCGAAACAAAACCTCAAGTCAGTCATGTCCAAGTCAAAAAGGAACAGTTTGTAGGCTTGGGATTCTTAGTTTGGTTGCATGCTGGTCTTTAGTTGGGTGTGGAGACAGATGGCTGAGATCACTTAGACTTACGATCACTGTAGACTTGCATCTTTCCTGATTTTCAAATGTGGCAACAACCACCTTTGATTTCTTCACACGGGAATTGACCTAGTGACCTCCTAGTCACTACATGAGGTTCACGCCTCTGAAGCCCACTTTAGGGTTAACAAGTGACCCTCTGTCATACAAGTTTTCCCCTCTAAACATGCTGTCTTGGGTCGTAACATAAAGTCCTCCTCTTGGAAGAGGGCTGGGGCAGGTCGGACACATACACATTCTAGGTATCAGAGTGGCGCAACTGCTGTCAGGACAACAGTGCTGGCACCCGCAGGCAAAGTAGCTCAGTCTCCTTTCTCCCACTGAAACTACTGGGTGAGCACAACGACAAACAGTTACAGACGGCAGTGCCAGCACCCATGAATGAAGCATCTCAGCCTCTTGTTTCATGAGGCTGCTGGGTGAGCATGCATACATAGACTGACTGTCTGTTCAAAATTCATTGCACTGAGCTTTTCAACTGCCCCAGCGCATGCCTTCAGCTCTCCCAAGTGGTGGTTGACAGCAGCGGGCATGCTATCTGCACACTTACCAGCTTCCAGCACATGGCTCTCATGCTTCTGAGATCTGTCAGTTTCTCAGTGCTGTTCCAGCACTTCAAAGCAGCGCTCGATCCTCTTTCTCAGTCTCGTCCCTGGTCTGAAAATAAAATTGTAACAATCAAAACAGGAGGGGAGTCGAGGATGGCAGGTCAGGGGAAGGTTGCAGAGTCAGGCAAGTGTGAGTCCATGGTGAGATTTGAATAGAAGGATAAGAATATTAAAATCAAAGGATTCTCAGGCCATAATTCAATGTTGGTTTCAAGGTGTTGTAAAAGAGAAAGGTAACTATGAAGGGGAAGGAAATTCATTATCTTAGACCCTATATATTCACCAGTGGTGGTCCAATTAAAATCCAAACTGAGTAAGTTTGTAAAATTGTAGACTTGCGTAAGCTCCATTCTTTGAACTTCAATCAGTATGCAGGCAATGTTTCTCATGCTTGGCCTTTAAGAATCAGGCTGTGACCAACTAAACTACTATTGGGAGAAGGAGGGGATTTCTGCACATGAATACAATTTAAAATGTGCATTGAACCAGTTTCCAACATATTTCTTTCAACAGATAACATTTTGCCCTCCCTTGCTAATTTGTCGGTCAGTCATATTGCAGAGATTTTTCTCGATACTTAAGATTTCAGAAAGCATTTAAGCAAGTTTTAGTGAGTCCTTGTCTGTTAATTATACCAATTGCTTCCCTCTCCATATTTTAAAAGAGCATTAATAAATACAAGTGCCGCAGTACTTTGAAGATAATCTCCAAACTTTTTCAAGTGGAAGTGGCTAGATAATTCAGGGGAAAAAAATAAACATAGGCCTGTAGATCAGGCTACTGACTAAAGGAGTAAAATTTCACATTCATATAATGTCCTGAGATGCAAAGCTTATTATTAGTAAGATCAATGCAGCTTGCACACACCATGATCCAACATGAAGACAACCTGCTTTTCCAGTGTTCTACAGAGAAGATTATTCCTTGCACGGGGATGGCACTTGCAAGACTCCTCCACAACACAAGCGTGCACTGTTGGGATGTGAGGCTTACATTGCATTTGCATGATTGCAGCACTTGTTTCCTCAATTTCAACTTGTGAGGTGAGACGTTTTTGACAGGGTTTGATATGTAATGCATGCCTTCAACCACAATGCAGCATGTGGTATGCCTTTTCTGAGACCACATTAGCGCACTCTGCCGATAGCTGAGAGTTGACTGCCTTCTCAATGAAGGATCTTTCGTTGGCAGCTCCAGTTCTTCCTCAATTAGCCATCACGTGTAAGAGTTCACAGATGCTCTGTAGCTTGGAGCCACTGGCAAACCAAAGGTGCAGACCCCAATTCCAACAAAACAGGGATATCACAATATCGGTGGTTACTGGGGACAACGAGAGAACTTCAGATTAGTGCGCGTGGTTGGTGCAAAAATAGAACCACAGAGACAGCAAGCCTTAATCAACATCCAGAGTTGGAAATTATACTGGATAATTATGATTTTTCTTCCTGAACACTTTTGGATTATGAATTTTGGACTGCTGATCATGTAAACCACCTTAAAAAAATTCCTATCACATACCATTTTTTTTAAAGATATTTTTGTGATTTCCTGTCAAACCATGAAGTGCAAAATGTCATTGAAAAACCATTTTCTGCATTCGCACTTGGACGTCTTCCCTGTCGATCTTGGTGCAATCAATGACGAACATGGTGACAAGTTTCACCAGGACATTATGACCATGGAAAAGCGGTATCAGGGCAACTGGAATCCATCGATGCTGGCTGACTATTGACATGAGAAGCATCAGATGCTGACTACAAACGAAAATCAGTGGCAAAACATTTTTAGGTCAGTTGAACTAACGCAATCGTGTCCGCATCATTGTGTGATTAAACAGGCTAAATTCGCTAAAAAGTTAATCTAATGTTTCTCCAACTTCCAACGTGATGCAGCAAATCTGAAATTACATTTGTGCTCATCTCGAAGTTGTCTATCATAATCCCCACTTTTCTTGCAGGAAGCAAACCTTTGGAAAACATTCGTGGTCCAGTGTTACTGCAGTTAAATTCATGTCACCCTTAAAAGAATTATTTGTCTGTTAAGTTTTATGTTCATAATTGGTGTTTAGAACACAATATATTCAGACTCACGCGTCATTATGGGAGACTCTTATGTTGAAGTGATAATTATAGAACACATGTAGATGAGGCCTTTTTTGAGAGGCACTGGAATTAGGAGTGCCTGGAGTGAACACTTCACATGTGTTAAATGGAGCTCCTTGTGAAGATAAAGGGACTGGGTGATTTGATGTTTAGTTTTATTTAATACTGACATACAAAAATAGTATAAATTGTATACTTAAACAGTTAACTAATGACATGACGTACATAGTTAATGGGCTGGATGGGTTTATGACTTTTTTTTATAAAAAGAGGAAGCATAGAAGCTGTAAGACCACGGGAAATGACCACTAATAGATCACATTACCTGATACTGCCAGATTATTGGTTGGGAGATAACAGTTTTGAACAAAAAGGATGCTTTGTTGGTAGCTCCACCTCTGTAATTTGCCTTAATAACGAGCAATTCTTCAGGCCCTGCAGACATTACAAAATAAAAACTTAATATTCTTAGATTATGCCAAATCATGGAGAAAATGGCTGACTAAACTGTTAAGAAGTGGGTGGTGATAGTCCTACATAAACACGAGACAGTTTATTCTGTGGGATAGAGTTTATAATGTTTCTCAAGATCAGAGGAAAACAATTACTTACACATTTTTTGATAAGTTACACACCATTCTGGAAATCAATCGCTGTTCCTTCAATGCTCCCATTCAAAAGCACCGTGGGAGCACCTTCACAGGAAGAACTGGAATGGTTCCCAAGACTGTGGCTAGCCACATTCTCAAGGGCATTTTGGAATGGCAATATAATGGGCAGCTGGAGATCCTTTATGGAAAATAAAAACAAAATTGCAGATGTTCCATAGAAAAAAAGCAAAAGTGTGCTGAATGTCAATCAGATGGGACAGATTAAAGAGAGTATCTTGCATGAATGCAGAATTATCGACTACTTATTCGGAACTAGATATCACATTTGATGCTGTACATTAAACTCACTCACACAGATGCTAATTCCTCACTTGGCAGGAAGGCACAACAGGGACTGCATTTCCTGAGAAGACTGAAGCGATTAAGCTACCGCCCATCATTATGGCCTCCTTCTACAGGAACTCTATTGAGAGTGTCCTGGTCAGCTGCATTACTGCGTTGTGTGGTTGCTGTAGAGAAAAGGATTGGAGGTAAATCCACATTAGAACCATATAAGTGGCAGAGAAGATCACTGGAATCTCCCTCCCCCTGTCTCGACTTAATCTACCAGGATCATTGTCTGAAGAGGGTGTGGAAAATCATTGAGGACCCCTTCCACCCTGCACACAGCATCTTCCAGCTGCTTCCAAAAGAGATAGAGGAGGTTCAGAGCCAGAACCACCAGGTTGAGGACAGCTTTTCCCTCCAGGCAGTGAGAATGCTGAACGACCAAAGGAACTGGTCACGCTAACCATCTGACACTCATATTCATGAATTAATATCAATTCATTTATATGAATGACTACTTGTCCTGCATTTGTATTGTCTATGCGTGTTATGTTTAGTTGTTTGCATGTTTTGCACTGAAGACCAGAGAATGGTGTTTCATCCAGTTGAACTTATGCAATTTAATGACAATAAACTCGACCTGACTATCTCCTGACAATGGTCCCAAACCAGATGATAATTGTATATACATCTCTGCTCTGCTCAATCCTCACTGAATCCACACAATTGCTCATTCATTCTTCCTTCTTCTGTTCTTTCCTATACAATTCTTTTAATTAATTCTTCATTTATTTGGCAAGACATAAACCTCACGCACAATGTCAGCAGTCAGCTTCACACCTTACACAAAAGGACAGGAAATTTGTATCTGTACTCCTCACAGAAGCAATAAGGAGTTGGCTTTACAGAATTGGGCTGATACAAAATATCCCCATAGAAATACCAAAGCTCTCACTATTTCCAGACCTTTTTCTCATAGGTTGGAAGACTATAGATGGGAGAATTGTACTCACCCAGTCTTTGGGTAAGGCATCAGCAGTGCATGCTTTTTAAATGATCCCAAAACAACGCTTCGACAATGAAAGAACCTACATCAATTAAGGTTTGGGGCAATTTGTTACATTCTGTCTTCCTACATTCTGTAGGAATGTCTTCCTACATTCTGTCTAGACTAAAGCTGCATGCATCTTTGCAGAATCAAAAATAACTAATGAAGAAGAATAAAATTTCAAATAGTTATGAGATGATTAGATGGAGCAATTTAAATTAGTATTTTAACATACAAATACATAGTTTTTCTTGGCGAGTCTGAGTTCCTGAGACTCGCCAAGGCAAATAGCGCCTTTGGAAGACTACACAAAAGAGTCTGGAAAACAACCAATTGAAAAACCTCAAAAAGATTAGCGTATATAGAGCCGTTGTCATACCCACACTGCTGTTCGGCTCCGAATCATGGGTCCTCTACCGGCATCACCTACGGCTCCTAGAACGCTTCCACCAGCGTTGTCTCCGCTCCATCCTCAACATTCATTGGAGCGACTTCATCTCCAACATTGAAGTACTCGAGATGGCAGAGGCTGACAGCATTGAATCCACGCTGCTGAAGATCAAACTGCGCTGGGAAGGTCACGTCTCCAGAATGGAGGACCATCGCCTTCCCAAGATCATGTTCTATGGCGAGCTCTCCACTGGCCACCGAGACAGAGGTGCACCAAAGAAGAGGTACAAGGACTGCCTAAAGAAATCTCTTGGTTTCTGATAGATGTTTTCGATGTAAAAAAGAAATGGGAACAACAATTCATGCAATCTGGACATATGAGAAAGTAGAAAAATTTTGGGAAGATCTAAACCAGATATTAAATAAAATTACAGACAACAATATACCAAAAAATCCAGAGATCTTCCTCCTAAGTAACATAAAAAACAAAGAATTTGGAATTGATTTGGATGGTGCACAAAAAAGATTTGTTAAGATAGCTCTAGCCATAGCAAAAAAATGTATTATGTCAACCTGGAAATCGGAAGATAATTTGAAAATACAACAATGGTATATAGAAATGAATAAATGTATTCCATTGGAAAAAATAACATATAGTTTAAGAAATAATATTGAAATATTCGAACAAATATGGGAGCCTTACATTAAATACAATAGCAAAAACCTACCGGGAACAATCATTACCTAAGTTGATGGAAGGAGAAGGAAATGAAAAGAATGGACTCAGTAGAATTTCTGGTGTATTTTTGTTGAGTGACAACATTGTCTGACTGGTTAAATGTATCCTAGATTGTATACCTTAAATGGACGGGTGGGGGGTGTGGGGAGGGTGGGTTGGGAGGAGTGGGGGGGGGGAGAAAATGGCACTGTATATGTGTGAAAAGGAAAAAGTGTGTACCATGGTTAATGTGATTTATGGTGTGAAAAATAAAAATTTTTTTTAAAATTGACCCATTGACCACCGCCAGTGGGCTGATAATGCCTCAAACCGTGCATCTTGGCGCCTCACAGTTCGGCGGGCAGCAACCTCCTTTGAAGAAGACCGCAGAGCCCACCTCACTGACAAAAGACAAAGGAGGAAAAACCCAACATCCAACCCCAACCAACCAATTTTCCCTTGTAACCGCTGCAACCGTGTCTGCCTGTCCCGCATCGGACTTGTCAGCCACAACGAGCCTGCAGCTGACGTGGACATTACCCCTCCATAAATCTTCGTCCGCGAAGCCAAGCCAAAGAAAGAACATAGTTTTCCTTTCAGTAATTCCCAAGAAAACCTTGATCAATTCTCAATGTGAGTGTGTCATTCACAGAAATTGATTTGCATTCTTTTAGGCCCACAGTGCGTGCCTGGATTAAATGGATATTAAGATGTACATCGCAGAAGACAGATTGAGGACCCATTTGCTGAGGGTTCACAGTAAATATGGGCTTCCATTTCCACTGATTTAAAGGAACACGGGGATTTGTGTTATTCTTCTGATTACTTGACTATGCATCTGCATGCTCAGGAGATGGCATCTGAACTCCAGAGTCTAATCTTTAGTCTGGCAGACCGGTGGAGATAAATGGTACAGCATGGATAGCCTCATTTATCTCGTCAGTCATTGACTCTCTCATTAAAGAATTAATGCCATCAGTTTTGCTCTGTGCTAGTGCTCTCTTCTGAGTCAAAAGGTTGTTGGTTCAAGTCCCACTTCAGAGACTTGGGCAATTACACTGGTCAATGAAGAATTTGCTTCCTGAGCACTTTTGGATATATTATATGGATTTTGGGTTACTGATCACAAAAATTACCTCAACATTTCCTATCACATACCATTTTTAGATATAATCAATTTTTTGTGATTTCCAGTAATATTTTAGGTCTACTTCAAGCAAACAAAACCCTGAAGTGCAACATGTCATTGAAAATTCATTTTCTGCATTCACACTTGGACTTCTTGGTGCAGTCAGTGACAAAAGGTTTCACCAGGACATTGCAACCATGGAAAAATGGTATCAAGGCAACCAGAATCCATCAACACTGGCCAACTATTGTTGGACACTGATATGAGAGGCATCAGATGCTGAGTAAAAATTAAAATCAGCGGCAAAATATCCTTAGGTCAATTGAATTAACGCAATGTGTCAGGATCATTATGCAATTAAACATGCTAAATTCAATACAAGTTAAACTTCCTACGTGATACAGAAAATCTGAAATTGTCTGCGATCAGCTTGAAGTTGTCTATTATAATCCCCAATTTATTTTCAGGAAGCAAACCTTCTAAAAAACATTTGTCGTCCAATGTAATTGAGGCTAATCTTCCACTGCTCTTTTGAAGGATTCTGTACACTGGAGTACATTGACAGAAGATGCAACACTAAAATGTAGTTTGCTCTCAGTGGAGATTAAGTTGTTCTGCAACATGAATCATGAAAACAGGTTATCTGCTGATTATAGGGTCTATCTGCACCATCTATTTTTCTAAGTTACCTTCGTAATCAGGTTATCAGATTGCTTCAATGACTGTAAAATTCTTTAGAACCAGCAGTTTAATTTTAATTTAGACATACAGCACAGTAACAGGCCCTTTTGGTCCACAGGCCTGTTCCACCCAATTCACCTTTTTTTTTCATCCCTGAAAGTTGCCTCACAGGTAGATAAGATAGTTAAGAAAGTTTATGGGGTGTTGGCTTTCATAAATCGAAATATTAAATTTAAGAGTCGTGAGGTAATGATGTAGTTCTATAACTAGGTTAGACCCTACTTCGAGTACTGTGTCCAGTTCTGGTCATTAGAAAGGGTGCAGAGGAGATGATACCTAGTTTAGAAAATATACATTATGAACAGAGATTAAGGGAGCTAGGGCTTTACTCTTTAGAAAGGAGAAGGATGAGAGGAGAAGTATACAAGATATGAAGAGGAATAGATGGAGTGGACAACCAGTACCTCCTTCCCAGGGCACCACTGCTCAATACATGAGAGCATGGCTTTAAGGCAATGGGTGGGAAGTTCAAGGGAGATATTAGATGAAGATTTTTTTTACCCAGAGTGGTTGGTGCATGGAATGCTCTACCTGGGTCAGTGATGGAGGGAGGCACATTGGTGAATTTCAAGAGATGACTAGACAAGCATATGGAGGAATTTAAAGTGGGCGGTTATGTGGGAGGCAAGGTCTAAAGGTTTACACCATGTTGTGGGCTTTTCAGAGGGTAGAGGAGTCTAACCATAGAATCATAGAACATTATAGCACAGAAACAGGCCCCTTTGGCCCTTATAATCTCTGCCAAACTATATTTTTGGCCTTGTCTCACTGACCTGCACCCAGTCCATAGCCCACCATACCCTCCCATCTAGGTACCTGTCCATATTCTTCTTAAATCTTAACATTGAGCCTGCATTCACCACTTCAGCAGGAAGCTTGTTTCACATTCCCACCGCTCTCTGTGTGAAGAAGTTCCCTCTAAATTTTTCCCTTCACTCCTAACCCGTGTCCTCTGGTTTGCATCTCACCAACCCTCAGTATAAACAGGCTACATTTACTCTGTCTATCTCCCTCATAATTTTAAATACATCTATCAAATCTCCCCTCATTCTTCTACACTCCAGGATATAAAGTCCTAACCTGTTTAATCTTTCCCTGTAACTCATTTCCTGAAGTCCAAGCAACATCTAGTAAATCTTCTTTGCACTCTTTCGATCTTATTGAAATCTTTCCTGTAGTTCGGTGACCAAATCGGCACACAATACTTCAAATTTGGCCTCACCGATGTCTTATATAACTTTACCATAACATCCCAACTCCTATACTCAATACTTTGATTTCTGAAGGCCAATATGTCAAAAGTTCTCTTTACAACCCAGTTCACCTGTGGCAAAGGTTTAAGGTGAGATTTGAAAGGGTTCTGAGGGGCAGGTTTATCACACACAGGTGGGCTGATGAAACAAGCTGCCAGAGGAAGTAGTAGAAGCAAGGGTAGGGCAAGTGCTGAAGAGAAAAAGAACCAGATCTTTGAGAAGGAAGAGACTCTCCCAACATTCAGGTTCATTGTCACATTTACCAAAGTACAGTGAAAAGGTTCATTTTGTGAGCAGTCTGGCAAGTCAACCCATACATAATACAGAGTGCAGAGCAAGAACCACATGATCTTATTGGTGCGAGGTTTGTTCAGGAGACTAAGAGCAGTGGGGAAGAAACATTGTCCTTGAATCTGGTGGTGTGTGATCTCTCACTCTTGAATCCTCTTCCTGGTGGAAAGAAGGGTTGAAGAGACCACGTCTGGGGTGGGATGATACTCACCATCAACACAGATATGATGGAGGTGGAGGTGCTGGGGGAATGGAGCCCTGACAAGGATTCAGGTAGGAGGAGTTGTGGTCAACATAGCTGTGGGATTCTGTGGGCTTCATCTTCCATCTGGGCATCCTACAAGCAGATGGAATCAACATCAATCTCTCTGGTTTCTGTTAACCCCCTCCCCCCCCCCTTCTTCCCCCTGTTGCCTTTCTCCCATCTTTATCTCTCTTTCTCTTTTTCCCTCAGTCTCCTTTCACAGAGCTAAAATCAATTCTCACCTTTCCTCTCATCATATCCAATGAACACCTTTTGTTGATCTGGACTCCTCTCCCTGCCAGTCTTCAGTTTTTATTCTGATGCCCTCCCACTCTTTGCTTATACCTTGAGAAAGGGGTCAGGCCTGAAACAAGGGTAATACATCTTTACTTCCTATGGATACTGCGAGACTGACTGAGTTCCTCCAGCATTTGTGTGTTTTTACTACAATCACTGTGTCTGTAAACTTCTGTGTTTCACCCTTGTCGTGGATATTGCTTGCTAACCCATCCCCTGAAATGGAAATAGAAAAATCAATAAAATGAATCAAAGGTGGATGACATGAAAGTGAAATTGGTAGAAAACGTTATTCATATTCTGCCTGAGTGCAGAAAGCAGCACTTGCCCAGTTGCCAATGTACCAGCGAATGAGTTAAGGGAGAAGGCTTGAGTAGGACTGATGGAAGCATTGTTCCATGTATCCCTCCAGGAAAGACAAAAACTTTAAGGCCCATGTAGGTTCTTGTAATTATTCCTTTCATTTGGCAATGGGATTTGAAAGAAAAGGAGGCATTGTTCCATTTAAGAATAGTTTAAACCGGGAGATCAAGAATAGTGGTGGTGGACGAAGGAGTCACGTGATGGAGTAGTGGCCAGTAGGAGAATACCAGCCCTCTCCAGAAAAGAAGGAAAAAAGTAAAGAAAAAGCAAAGCCACAGACATACAAACCACAACAAATAAAAAATAAAGGTGTGGAGGAAATGGCACCAAAGAAAGAAAAGCCAAAAACAACGGGAAGAAAAGAAGAAGGAAAGATGCCGGAAGATAAAGGTGAAGGCCTTACCTGTACGAAGAAGCAGGGACCCACTGTGGAAAGAGGAGCCCACTCCCTGAGGTCAGTGGAAACCCCACAGGGTCGCGACCCACCAAACTCAGGACTACAAAGATGGCTCACGGAGCCAAACAGAGGTGCGCGATGCCCACGACAAAGATAACACCGACGGGAGGGGGGACCAGCTGTGGAGTGGAACTCCACAGCTTGAACAGCTGAGAAAGACTCGACAGCAGGGCTCCCAATGGGAAGATATAGAAAATAATGGGAACGGGAGGGAAGAGAATGAAAAAAAGGAAATCAGAGACACAGCAGATGACCAGCCCAGAGGACAAGGACCAACATCAAGACACCATTAAAAAAAATACCCATCAAACTGAGATAAACAGCCCAACAAGAAAGTCAGAAGAGACACAGATACAAGGAAGAGAGGTAGAGGACACAGGTCCTGGAGCGGACACAAGGGAAGAGGAGGGAGAACATCAAGCTCTGCACAAAAAAAAGAAGATAAAGGGAATGGACTGTACATAAATAGAAAATTTTTTGAAGAATATATGGAAGCAGTAAAAAAATGGCCGACATGAGAATTTAATGAAATAAAAAGAAGAATAAAAGGTACAGAAGAAAAAGTGAGTAGATTAGAGATGGTCATGACAGAAATAGAGAAAAGAGTAGACAAGGTGGAAGAACGAGAAACATCCGTATAAAATGGAAGTTGGCAACTTAAAAGGAAATTGGAAGAATCTGATAAAAAAATTAAAGAAACACGGGAGTTGTTAGCTCAGAAGATGGATATAATGGAAAACTATAATAGGAGAAACAATATAAAGAGAGTGGGCCTTAAGGAAGATGAAAAAGGCAAAGATATGAAAGAATTTATAAAAGAATGGATCCCCAGGGTCCTAGGAATGCCAGAAATACAGGAAGGAATGGAAATAGAAAGGGCACACAGAACATTAGCCCCAAAACCACAGCAACAAAAACCAAGATCCATTCTAGTAAAATTCCTGAGATATACAACAAGAGAAAATATATTGGAGAAGGCAATGAAAAAAATGAGAGAAGACAAAAAGCCACTGGAATACAAAGGTCAAAAAAAAAATTTTCTACCCAGACATAAGTTTTGAATTCCTGAAGAAGAGGAAGGAGTTTAATGCAGCAAAATCGATCCTATGGAAGAAAGGCTATAAATTTATGTTAAGATATCCAGCGGTGCTTAAAATAGTTATCCCGGGGCAGCAAAGCAGACTGTTCTCGGATCCGGAGAAAGCACGAGAATTTGCAGAACGCCTGCAAAACAGACCGAGAGATGAAGAGATGTAACAAGAACAAGAATGACGACAAACTTCATATAAAGAAGAAAAATAATGTATAAGTAAGAACTAAGAAGGGGAAGAAAGGGAAGAAAGGAAGTAAGGGGGGAATTAAGAGGGTGAGCTTTGTTATATGTGAAGATAAAAGTCTTTTCTGGAGGGGGCTGGGTGGGAGAGAATAACAGTCACTGCAAAATCAGTTGACGCTTGCGAGCGGGTTCACAATCCAATGGAGAGGGGAGTTGTGGTTGCCCGGCAAGGGACAAGGGGCGACTCAGAGAGGGGGGGGGACATTTGGGGTTAAGGGAATTTTAGATGTGGGAATAGTGGAAATGTTTTATGTTTTAGAAGTGTTGTCTTACAGTGTGTTCAAAAAAATTAAACAGAAATGGATAAGGAGGAAAGGTGGTGACGAGGAAGCGGAAATGAGAGGTAAACAAAGTATGAAATGGCCATGTTGAACTATATGACTATAAGTATTAATGGAATACATAACCAAATCAAAAGGAAGAGGTTGTTAAATTTACTGAAGAAAGAAAAAATTGATATAGCATTCGTACAGGAAACGCATCTAACTGAAGTGGAACATAATAAATTAAGGAGAGACTGGGTAGGACACGTAACGGCAGCATCATATAATTCAAAAGCCAGA
>NW_027212251.1:0-20283 GCF_036971445.1 Narcine bancroftii | reverse complement strand
GGAAAAAAGATCCAAACTCCTATCCAAAACCAAAATCTTAATTAAAATACCCCCTGAAAAAACGTAATATCTTATTAAAATCTTACCCTAATATTTAGAGTGTCGGGGGAAGAGAAGTAAATCCTAACCTTTAATAAAACACTACCCATTATTCAAAACATATCTCATAGTAAAGAACTATAAACTCAAAACAAACTATAAAATAAGCACCCATCAATAATAGACTTCAAAACATTTATATCGGTTTTTAAAAGAAACCTAAACAACCAAACCTTTAAAACCCAACCAAAACAAGATCAACCCATTAAACCCACCATTACTACTAATACTATAACATATCAGTATAATTCCTTTTCTCATAGGACAACCAACCGAATAACCACATATTAAAATTGTTCTCACCTATACTATTCTTCATCCCATTCCTAACTATTACACATTACCGAATGAAAAACAAATTATAACCGTCCAAATACCTAACACAAAGACTAATATTAAACCAAAAACAGACCTACTCTCAATTTATTATAATAACACACCTAAAACTTCATTAATACAAAACATCATCAATTGATACGGAAAAACTCGTACCAATTGATGATTTACGTCACCCCCCACGACCATCTAATAACCTTTTTTCAAGGGAAAAAAGATCCAAACTCCTATCCAAAACCAAAATCTTAATTAAAATACCCCCTGAAAAAACGTAATATCTTATTAAAATCTTACCCTAATATTTAGAGTGTCGGGGGAAGAGAAGTAAATCCTAACCTTTAATAAAACACTACCCATTATTCAAAACATATCTCATAGTAAAGAACTATAAACTCAAAACAAACTATAAAATAAGCACCCATCAATAATAGACTTCAAAACATTTATATCGGTTTTTAAAAGAAACCTAAACAACCAAACCTTTAAAACCCAACCAAAACAAGATCAACCCATTAAACCCACCATTACTACTAATACTATAACATATCAGTATAATTCCTTTTCTCATAGGACAACCAACCGAATAACCACATATTAAAATTGTTCTCACCTATACTATTCTTCATCCCATTCCTAACTATTACACATTACCGAATGAAAAACAAATTATAACCGTCCAAATACCTAACACAAAGACTAATATTAAACCAAAAACAGACCTACTCTCAATTTATTATAATAACACACCTAAAACTTCATTAATACAAAACATCATCAATTGATACGGAAAAACTCGTACCAATTGATGATTTACGTCACCCCCCACGACCATCTAATAACCTTTTTTCAAGGGAAAAAAGATCCAAACTCCTATCCAAAACCAAAATCTTAATTAAAATACCCCCTGAAAAAACGTAATATCTTATTAAAATCTTACCCTAATATTTAGAGTGTCGGGGGAAGAGAAGTAAATCCTAACCTTTAATAAAACACTACCCATTATTCAAAACATATCTCATAGTAAAGAACTATAAACTCAAAACAAACTATAAAATAAGCACCCATCAATAATAGACTTCAAAACATTTATATCGGTTTTTAAAAGAAACCTAAACAACCAAACCTTTAAAACCCAACCAAAACAAGATCAACCCATTAAACCCACCATTACTACTAATACTATAACATATCAGTATAATTCCTTTTCTCATAGGACAACCAACCGAATAACCACATATTAAAATTGTTCTCACCTATACTATTCTTCATCCCATTCCTAACTATTACACATTACCGAATGAAAAACAAATTATAACCGTCCAAATACCTAACACAAAGACTAATATTAAACCAAAAACAGACCTACTCTCAATTTATTATAATAACACACCTAAAACTTCATTAATACAAAACATCATCAATTGATACGGAAAAACTCGTACCAATTGATGATTTACGTCACCCCCCACGACCATCTAATAACCTTTTTTCAAGGGAAAAAAGATCCAAACTCCTATCCAAAACCAAAATCTTAATTAAAATACCCCCTGAAAAAACGTAATATCTTATTAAAATCTTACCCTAATATTTAGAGTGTCGGGGGAAGAGAAGTAAATCCTAACCTTTAATAAAACACTACCCATTATTCAAAACATATCTCATAGTAAAGAACTATAAACTCAAAACAAACTATAAAATAAGCACCCATCAATAATAGACTTCAAAACATTTATATCGGTTTTTAAAAGAAACCTAAACAACCAAACCTTTAAAACCCAACCAAAACAAGATCAACCCATTAAACCCACCATTACTACTAATACTATAACATATCAGTATAATTCCTTTTCTCATAGGACAACCAACCGAATAACCACATATTAAAATTGTTCTCACCTATACTATTCTTCATCCCATTCCTAACTATTACACATTACCGAATGAAAAACAAATTATAACCGTCCAAATACCTAACACAAAGACTAATATTAAACCAAAAACAGACCTACTCTCAATTTATTATAATAACACACCTAAAACTTCATTAATACAAAACATCATCAATTGATACGGAAAAACTCGTACCAATTGATGATTTACGTCACCCCCCACGACCATCTAATAACCTTTTTTCAAGGGAAAAAAGATCCAAACTCCTATCCAAAACCAAAATCTTAATTAAAATACCCCCTGAAAAAACGTAATATCTTATTAAAATCTTACCCTAATATTTAGAGTGTCGGGGGAAGAGAAGTAAATCCTAACCTTTAATAAAACACTACCCATTATTCAAAACATATCTCATAGTAAAGAACTATAAACTCAAAACAAACTATAAAATAAGCACCCATCAATAATAGACTTCAAAACATTTATATCGGTTTTTAAAAGAAACCTAAACAACCAAACCTTTAAAACCCAACCAAAACAAGATCAACCCATTAAACCCACCATTACTACTAATACTATAACATATCAGTATAATTCCTTTTCTCATAGGACAACCAACCGAATAACCACATATTAAAATTGTTCTCACCTATACTATTCTTCATCCCATTCCTAACTATTACACATTACCGAATGAAAAACAAATTATAACCGTCCAAATACCTAACACAAAGACTAATATTAAACCAAAAACAGACCTACTCTCAATTTATTATAATAACACACCTAAAACTTCATTAATACAAAACATCATCAATTGATACGGAAAAACTCGTACCAATTGATGATTTACGTCACCCCCCACGACCATCTAATAACCTTTTTCAGGGGGAAAAGATTTAAACTCCTATCCTTGACACCCAAAGCCAAAATTTTAATTAAAATACCCCCTGAAAAAACGTAATATCTTATTAAAATCTTACCCTAATATTTAGAGTGTCGGGGGAAGAGAAGTAAATCCTAACCTTTAATAAAACACTACCCATTATTCAAAACATATCTCATAGTAAAGAACTATAAAACTCAAAACAAACTATAAAATAAGCACCCATCAATAATAGACTTCAAAACATTATCGGTTTTAAAAGAAACCTAAACAACAAAACCCCAACCAAAACAAGACCGACTCATTGGGCCCTAATATTACTGCTAATACTACAATATATCAGTATGATTACAGCCAAAACACAAATTTTCCATTTTCCAGTCAGATCACACATTATGAAATTAGACATATATACATACTATGCTTAATAATCATTAATAGATTTTCCCCATCTTCATTACATACTATGTTTAATAATCATTAACAGATTTTCCCCATCTTCATTACATAATAACCTTAGACCTCATAATTATGATTTTCCAATATTTCATTACTTAAATTTATCACAATTACCTCATTATACTATTTACCATTAGATTAATACATACTATTTTAACTAATATAATCAGTATTTAACCAACGTTTAATGAGGGTTGGTAAGAAATCAACAATACCCTAATATAGATACCTTTGCACGGTTTGTGGTACGGTAATAGATTAATCCCCTATAATTGCTCAAATATTGGCATTTGGCACCCTTGTAAGGTATTACTCTCTTGTCGTATCAGGACTCCATCTCCACTAGTTCCCTTAATTGTCATTCTACTCTTAATCGTCTCAAGATTTCTAGCCCTCCCAGTCTTTTTTGGGGGGAATGAAGCAATAACAAACCCTCGAGGGTTGGTAACGACTCACTCAATTAAACTTGTGTTATCCTCGACATATCATGATTTAACCATTACTTATTAATTCATGGTTAATGATTGTCAAGTAAACTAAGAATGTACATCATAGGACAATAATTATAATTATATGAGATATTTAGGATGAATAAATCAACATGAATTTAAGAAAGAATTATTATTAATAATCATATTAATTCATCATATAATTTTTAATTAATGTTAAGAGCATTCATTTCTTTACCACATGGAAAGATTTATTGGACATAAATATATTATATAGGTGCCCCTGGTCTTAGAAACGAAAACGAAAAAAAAAAAAAAGAATAAAACATTTTTTTGGAAAAACCCCCCCTCCCCCCAATATACATGGTTATCCTCGAAAAACCCCTAAAACGAGGGCCGATGTATACTTTTGGGTTTAATGACAAAGTGTAAAATGCGTCATTGTATATAGTGTTACACATGCATGCTAGTGTAGCTTAATTTTAAAGCATGGCACTGAAGATGCTAAGATAAAATTTTAAAAACTTTCACAAGCACTGCAGTTTTGGTCCTAGACTCAGTATTAATTTTAACTCAATTTATACATGCAAGTTTCAGCAATCCAGTGAATACGCCCTAAACAGACTATTATTTGTTTAGATGCTGGTATCAGGCACATATATTGTATCATAGCCCATGACACCTCGCTCAGCCACACCCCCAAGGGTACTCAGCAGTAATAAATATTATATAATAAGCGAAAGCTTGAATTAGTTACAGTTATAAGGGTTGGTAAATCTCGTGCCAGCCACCGCGGTTATACGAGTAACCCATATTAATACTTTACGGCGTAAAGGGTGATTAAAAATTCTCAATTCATTCTAAAGTTAAGACTTTAATAAAGCTGTTATACGCACTTATAAATAAAAAAAATCATCAACGAAAGTGACTTTAACAAATTTGATACTTTGACCTCACGACAATTAAAACCCAAACTAGGATTAGATACCCTACTATGTTTAATTATAAATAAATAAGTATTTACTAACCTATTCGCCTGAGAACTATAAGCGCTAGCTTAAAACCCAAAGGACTTGGCGGTTCTTCAGATCCACCTAGAGGAGCCTGTTCTATAACCGATAATCCACGTTAAACCTCACCACTCCTTGCCTTTACCGCCTATATACCGCCGTCATCAGCTCACCCTATGAAGGAACAACAGTAAGCAAAATGAATAATATATTCAATACGTCAGGTCGAGGTGTAGCGAATGGAGTGGAAAGAAATGGGCTACATTTTCTATAAAGAAAAAACGGACAATAAATGAAAAATACTTAATAAGGTGGATTTAGCAGTAAAGATAAATAAGCACATTATCCTGAAGACGGCTCTGAAGAGTGCACACACCGCCCGTCACTCTCCTCAAACTTAAATCTAAACTTAAATAAAAAAAGAAAAAATATAAGAGGAGGCAAGTCGTAACATGGTAAGTGTACTGGAAAGTGCACTTGGAATAACCAAAATATAGCTAAAAATCAAAGCATCTCCCTTACACCGAGAAGATACTCGTGCAATCCGAGCTATTTTGAACCTTAAAACTAGCCTATTCACCATTAAAACTTTAACAATATTTAAATATTAAACTAAAACTTCTAACCTTTAACTAAAACATTTTAAATCTTTTCAGTATAGGCGATAGAACCAAAAATTAGAGCCATAGAAAAAGTACCGCAAGGGAAAGTTGAAAGAGAAATGAAATAATCTTAAAGTAATAAAAAGTAAAGATTAAACCTTGTACCTTTCGCATCATGATTTAGCCAGAATAAATAGGCAAAAAGACTTTTAGTTTATCCTCCCGAAACTATACGAGCTACTTCGGAGCAGCAAATAGTGCAAACCCTTCTCTGTTGCAAAAGAGTGGGAAGACTCCCAAGTAGAGGCAACAAACCTACCGAGTTTAGTGATAGCTGGTTACCCAAAAAAAGAACCTTAGTTCTGCATTAACTATTCATTAAATCATATAAGAAAAATCTTAAAAGACCTAATGTAATAATTAATAGTTATTTAAAAGAGGTACACCTCTTTTGAACAAAGAAACAACTTTATTAGGAGAATAAAGATCACATTAATAAAATTTAAATTAAATCAGTGGGCCTAAAAGCAGCCACCTGTCAAGCAAGCGTCACAGCTCCAAACTATTAACAAAATAAAATACTGATAATTAATCTAAATCCCCTTAATAATATTGGGTTATTTTATATTCAATAAAAGAAATTATGCTAAAATGAGTAATAAGAGGAATTAAACCTCTCCTAACACTAGTGTACACCAGACAGAATTAAATCACTGGTAATTAACCGCCACCAACTAGAGGTAATTATAAAATTAATAAATAACTAGAAATTCATATTATAAAATAAACGTTAATCCTACACCGGTGTGTTATATAGGAAAGATTAAAAGAAAATAAAGGAACTCGGCAAACACCTAACTCCGCCTGTTTACCAAAAACATCGCCTCTTGTGTTATAAATATAAGAGGTCCCGCCTGCCCTGTGAAACATTTAACGGCCGCGGTACCCTGACCGTGCAAAGGTAGCGTAATCACTTGTCTTTTAATTGAAGACCCGTATGAAAGGCATAACGAGAGTTTATCTGTCTCTATTTTCCAATCAATGAAATTAATCTCCACGTGCAGAAGCGAGGATATAACTATAAGACGAGAAGACCCTATGGAGCTTAAAATAATTAAATTAATAAGTAACCCACTAATATCCATGGACTTAATAAATAACTTAATATAATTTAACATTTTTGGTTGGGGCGACCAAGGGGTACAAAAAAACCCCCTAATCGATTAAGTATTCAATACTTAAAAAATAGAATTACCATTCTAATTTACAGAACATCTGACGACACATGACCCAAGACCTATTCTTGATCAATGAACCAAGTTACCCTAGGGATAACAGCGCAATCTTTTCTAAGAGTCCATATCGACGAAAAGGTTTACGACCTCGATGTTGGATCAGGACATCCTAATGGTGCAACCGCTATTAAGGGTTCGTTTGTTCAACGATTAATAGTCCTACGTGATCTGAGTTCAGACCGGAGCAATCCAGGTCAGTTTCTATCTATAATAATATTTTCCCCAGTACGAAAGGACCGAGAAAATGAAGCCAATGCTTAAAGCATGCTTCCCTTCCACTTATTGAAAAAAACTCAAATAAGTAATAAAGATTATATATTAATCAAAAATAATGATTAGTTAGGGTGGCAGAGACTGGTAATTGCAAAGGACCTAAGCTCCTTCATCCAGAGGTTCAAATCCTCTTCCTAACTATGTTAAACTACGTATTTATCCACATTATTAATCCATTAATATACATTATCCCAGTACTTTTAGCTACAGCCTTCTTAACACTACTAGAACGAAAAGTATTAGGCTATATACAACTACGTAAAGGACCTAACATCATTGGACCTTATGGCATTTTACAACCCATTGCAGACGGCCTAAAATTATTTACAAAAGAACCAATTATACCATCTTTCTCCTCACAAACACTCTTCCTACTAGCCCCAACCATAGCACTAACACTTGCCCTTTTAATATGAATACCATTACCAATACCACACGCAATCATAAACATCAATTTAGGTTTATTATTTATCCTAGCAATCTCAAGCCTAACAGTATATACAATCCTAGCCTCAGGCTGAGCTTCAAACTCAAAATATGCTCTAATAGGAGCACTACGCGCTGTAGCACAAACCATCTCATATGAAATCACATTAGGCCTAATTCTACTGTCCCTTATTATCATAACAGGAGGCTTTACCCTACATACATTTAATTTAACTCAAGAAAGTACCTGATTAATTCTACCAACCTGACCATTAGCCATAATATGATATATCTCAACATTAGCAGAAACTAACCGAGCTCCTTTCGACCTTACTGAAGGTGAATCAGAACTAGTCTCAGGCTTCAACATTGAATACGCTGCAGGACCATTCGCCTTATTCTTCCTAGCAGAATACTCAAACATTTTAATAATAAATACATTATCAATTATCCTATTTATAGGAACATCATATAATATAATAATACCAGAACTTACCACCTTCAGCCTAATAATCAAGACAGCCCTATTAACCATTCTTTTTCTATGAATCCGAGCCTCATATCCACGATTTCGATATGACCAACTCATACATTTAGTATGAAAAAATTTTTTACCATTAACACTAGCACTTATCATATGACATATTTCATTTCCAATCGCCATAGCAAGCCTACCACCACTAACATAAACAAAAGGAAGAGTGCCTGAACTAAAGGGTTACTTTGATAGAGTAAATCATGAATGTTAAAATCATTCCCCTTCCTAGAGAAATAGGACTTGAACCTATACCTTAGAGATCAAAACCCTAAGTACTTCATTATACTATCCACTAAGTAAAGTCAGCTAAATAAGCTTTTGGGCCCATACCCCAACCATGTTGGTTAAAATCCTTCCTCTACTAATGAATCCATTTATCCTACTAATCCTTATCCTTAGCCTAATCATAGGAACCCTAATAACATTCACAATAACAAATTGATTATTAATCTGAATAGGCCTTGAAATTAATACCATAGCCATCATTCCATTAATAATTTATAAACACCACCCACGAGCAGTAGAAGCCTCCACCAAATACTTCATCACACAAGCCACAGCCTCTGCAATACTCCTATTTGGAGGAACCATCAATGCATGACTGACTGGACAATGAGAACTAACCCAAATAACAAACCAAACAACAACAATATTTATTACATTAGCCCTAGCCCTAAAACTAGGACTAGCACCAATACACTTCTGACTACCAGAAGTAATACAAGGAATTAATTTACCAACAGGTATAATTCTAGCAACATGACAAAAACTTGCACCATTAGCAATCCTATTTCAATTACACCAAACACTCAACCCACATTTATTAACAATTCTTGGATTAACATCAATCGTTGTAGGAGGATGAGGAGGACTAAACCAAACACAACTACGAAAAATCCTAGCCTATTCATCAATCGCACATCTAGGATGGATAATATCTATTTTACACTACATACCTAACCTCATAATATTAAATCTAATTATCTATTTGATTATAACCTCCTCCATATTCTTAATATTAATATATATTAACTCCACAAAAATTGAATCCATCGCACCATCTGGAATAAAAACACAACTAATCACACCAATTTTCCTTACCTCTCTCCTATCATTAGGAGGATTACCTCCCCTATCCGGCTTTATACCAAAATGATTAATTATTGAAGAATTAACTAAACAAAACATAATATTTACAACCACTATCATAACTTTAGCAACATTATTAAGCCTATTCTTCTACTTACGATTATGTTATATAATCACATTAACCATCTCCCCCAACCTAACTTTATCAACATCAACATGACAATCACCTACATCCAAACCAAACACATTACTAACTTTATCCACAATAATATCAATTATACTTCTACCATTAACCCCCATAATATTTATACTAACCCTATAATAAGAAGTTTAGGTTAACAAAACCAAAAGCCTTCAAAGCTTTAAATAAAAGTGAAACCCTCTTAACTTCTGATTTAAGATTTGCAAGACTTTATCTCACATCTTCTGAATGCAACCCAGACACTTTAATTAAGCTAAAACCTTACTAGATAGACAGGCCTCGATCCTATAAATTCTTAGTTAACAGCTAAGCGTTCAATCCTACGAACATCTATCCAGCTTCTCCCGCCGTAAGGGGCAAAGGCGGGAGAAGCCCCGGGAGATCTCTCTCCTTTTCACGATTTGCAATCGTCTGTAAACATTTATACTACAAGACTATTCTGATAAGAAGAGGATTTATACCTCTCTCTACGGAGCTACAATCCGCTGCTTTAAACTCGGCCATCTTACCTGTGGCAATTAATCGCTGATTATTCTCTACAAATCATAAAGATATTGGCACCCTATACTTGATCTTCGGTGCTTGAGCAGGAATAGTGGGAACTGGTTTGAGCCTATTAATTCGAACCGAATTGAGCCAACCAGGTACTTTACTGGGTGATGATCAAATCTATAATGTAATTGTTACTGCTCATGCCTTTGTTATAATCTTTTTTATGGTTATACCAATTATAATTGGTGGATTTGGCAACTGATTAACCCCACTAATAATTGGAGCCCCAGACATAGCTTTTCCACGATTAAATAATATAAGTTTCTGATTACTTCCCCCATCCTTTTTATTACTACTAGCTTCTGCAGGAGTAGAAGCCGGCGCTGGCACCGGCTGAACAGTTTATCCCCCTCTTGCTGGTAATCTCGCCCATGCAGGAGCATCAGTTGATTTAACAATTTTCTCATTACATTTAGCTGGAATTTCATCTATCTTAGCATCCATTAATTTTATTACCACAATTATTAATATAAAATCCCCATCAATTACACAATACCAAACACCCCTTTTCGTATGATCATTACTTGTAACCACAATTCTATTACTCTTATCTTTACCAGTCTTAGCAGCAGGTATTACTATATTATTAACAGACCGAAATCTTAATACAACCTTTTTTGATCCAGCAGGAGGTGGTGATCCAATCTTATATCAACATCTATTCTGATTTTTTGGCCACCCAGAAGTTTACATCTTAATTTTACCAGGATTTGGTATAATCTCACACGTAGTCGCTTACTATTCCGGAAAAAAAGAACCATTCGGTTATATAGGAATAGTTTGAGCAATAATAGCAATTGGACTACTTGGTTTTATTGTATGAGCCCATCATATATTTACCGCTGGAATAGACGTTGATACCCGTGCCTACTTTACTTCAGCCACCATAATCATTGCCATTCCCACTGGAGTTAAAGTATTTAGCTGATTAGCAACACTCCATGGAGGATCTATTAAATGAGAAACACCCCTTCTATGAGCATTAGGATTTATCTTCCTATTTACTATTGGTGGTTTAACAGGAATTGTTCTAGCTAATTCATCACTTGATATTGTTTTACATGATACATACTATGTTGTAGCACACTTTCATTACGTCCTATCAATAGGAGCGGTATTTGCAATTATAGCAGGATTCATTCACTGATTCCCCCTAATTTCCGGGTATACACTCAATTCAACCTGAACTAAAATACAATTTCTAGTAATATTTATTGGAGTAAACCTAACATTTTTCCCACAACATTTTCTTGGTTTAGCCGGAATACCACGTCGCTACTCAGATTATCCAGATGCTTATACCCTCTGAAATGTTGTATCATCCATCGGCTCAATAATTTCCCTAGTTGCCGTAATTATACTCCTATACATTTTATGAGAAGCATTCGCCTCAAAACGTGAAGTATTAACTATTGATTTACCACATACAAATGTAGAATGACTTCACGGCTGTCCACCACCTAATCATACCTTTGAAGAACCACCATTTGTTCAAATCCAACGTCCTATGTATTAATACAAGAAAGGAAGGAATTGAACCCCCATATATTGGTTTCAAGCCAATCACATCACCACTCTGTCACTTTCTTCAAGATTTTAGTATAATAGTAACACATTACCTTGTCAAGGTAAAACTGTGGGTTAAAACCCCACAAATCTTATAATGGCACACCCTTCACAATTAGGATTCCAAGACGCAGCATCTCCAGTAATAGAAGAACTCCTCCACTTCCACGACCACACATTAATAATCGTTTTCTTAATTAGCTCACTCGTTCTCTATATTATTTTAGCAATAGTATCTACCAAACTTACTAATAAATACATTTTAGACTCACAAGAAATTGAAATTGTATGAACAATTTTACCAGCAGTTATCCTAATCTTAATTGCCCTACCATCATTACGAATTTTATACTTAATAGACGAAATTAATGATCCACATATTACAATTAAAGCCCTAGGACATCAATGATATTGAAGCTACGAATATACAGATTATGAAAATTTAGAATTTGACTCATACATAATCCAAACAGAAGACCTTAACCCAGGTCAGTTCCGCCTCCTAGAAACGGATCACCGAATAGTAGTACCAATAGAATCCCCAATCCGAATACTCATCACTGCCGAAGATGTTTTACACTCATGAGCAGTACCCGCACTAGGAATTAAAATAGATGCAGTACCAGGACGTTTAAATCAAACTGCCTTCATTATTTCACGACCAGGTATTTTCTACGGACAATGTTCAGAAATCTGTGGCGCTAACCATACTTTCATACCAATTGTAGTTGAATCAGTCCCACTTGAACATTTCGAAAACTGATCTTCATTAATACTAGAAGAATCTTCATTAAGAAGCTAAAATAGGATTATAGCATTAGCCTTTTAAGCTAAATAATGGTGACCTCCTACCACCCTTAATGATATGCCACAATTAAACCCAAATCCATGGTTCTTAATCTTCTTATTTTCATGACTATTTTTCCTAACAATTATAACACAAAAAGTAATAAATCACCTATTTATTAAGTATCCTAAGCTTGAAAATACAAAAAAACCTAAACCAAAATCTTGATACTGACCATGACCCTAACCTTTTTTAACCAATTCTTAAGCCCCTCATTAATAGGAATTCCACTAATTGCCCTAGCAATTATAATTCCATGAATAACATTATTAAATTCATCAAATCGTTGAATTAATAACCGACTTATGACCTTACAAGAATGATTTATTAACCGATTTACATATCAATTAATACAACCTATTAATTTAAATGGACATAAATGAGCTATAATCCTTATAGCATTAATATTATTCTTAATTACAATAAATTTATTAGGACTTCTTCCATATACATTTACCCCAACAACACAACTATCATTAAATATAGCATTCGCTATCCCTTTATGATTAACCACAGTTCTAATTGGACTATTAAATCAACCAACCTCTTCACTAGCCCATTTACTTCCAGAAGGAACACCAACCTTACTAGTACCAATTCTAATTTTCATTGAAACAATTAGTTTATTTATCCGACCACTAGCACTAGGAGTCCGACTAACTGCAAACTTAACAGCTGGGCACCTGCTCATACAATTAATTGCAACTGCAGCATTCACATTGATTAATGTAATACCAACAGTAGCTTTACTAACATCACTAATTTTGTTCTTATTAACTATACTAGAAGTAGCCGTAGCAATAATCCAAGCTTACGTATTTGTACTCTTATTAAGCCTTTATTTACAAGAAA
This sequence comes from Narcine bancroftii, assembly GCF_036971445.1. NCBI lineage: Eukaryota > Metazoa > Chordata > Chondrichthyes > Torpediniformes > Narcinidae > Narcine > Narcine bancroftii. The sequence continues at coordinate 6,912 of NW_027212251.1, read as the reverse complement.
ACATTTAATGGCACACCAAGCACATCCATATCATATAGTAGATCAAAGCCCATGACCATTAACAGGAGCTATAGCCGCATTACTAATAACATCTGGCCTAGCTATCTGATTTCACTTTCATAAACCATTATTATTAATTCTAGGATTTATCCTAATAATCTTAACCATAATCCAATGATGACGAGACGTAATCCGAGAAGGAACCTTCCAAGGCCACCACACCATACCAGTACAAAAAGGACTCCGCTATGGAATAATCCTATTTATTTTATCAGAAGTATTCTTCTTCCTAGGTTTCTTCTGAGCCTTTTATCACTCAAGCCTAGCACCAACTCCAGAATTAGGAGGATGTTGACCACCTACAGGCATTTATCCATTAAATCCATTTGACGTACCACTTTTAAATACTGCAGTTCTATTAGCATCAGGAGTAACAGTAACATGAGCTCACCATAGCATTATAGAAGGCAACCGAAAAGAAACAATTCAAGCCCTTACCTTAACCATCCTATTAGGTTTTTATTTTACCGCTCTTCAAGCAATAGAATACTACGAAGCTCCATTCTCCATCGCTGATGGTATTTATGGTACAACATTCTTTGTAGCCACAGGATTTCATGGCTTACATGTAATCATTGGTTCTACATTCCTAATAATTTGCCTTTTACGACAAATCCAATTCCACTTCACATCAAAACATCACTTCGGCTTTGAAGCCGCAGCATGATACTGACATTTCGTTGATGTAGTATGATTATTCCTTTACGTATCAATTTATTGATGAGGTTCATAACTTTTCTAGTATAAAGACTAGTACAAATGATTTCCAATCATTTAATCTTGGTTAAAATCCAAGGAAAAGTAATGAATCTCATCATATTTATTATCACTATAACGGCCCTCATTTCCCTAATTTTAGCTATTATCTCATTCCTTCTTCCAATACTAAAACCAAACAATGAAAAATTATCCCCATTTGAATGTGGCTTCGACCCATTAGGAAATGCACGCTTACCCTTTTCAATCCGATTCTTCCTTATCGCCATTCTATTCATATTATTTGACCTAGAAATTGCTCTACTTCTACCATTACCATGAGCAGATCAACTAAATAATCCCATTCTTACTATTATATGAACAACAATTATTATTATTTTACTTACCTTAGGATTAATTTATGAATGACTACAAGGAGGCTTAGAATGAGCAGAATAGATATTTAGTCTAATACCTAAGACACTCAATTTCGACTTGACAAATTATAGTGAAATCCTATAAATATCTTATGACACCCATCCATTTTATCCTTACTATAACATTTATAATCAGCCTAACAGGACTCACACTAAACCGATCACATTTACTATCAGCCCTTATTTGTTTGGAAGGTATAATATTATCGCTATATATCTCAATTGCTCTATGATCAATAATAATAAACTCATCAACATGATCACTCTCTCCAATAATTCTATTAACATTTTCAGCCTGTGAAGCTAGCTCAGGACTAGCTCTACTAGTAGCCTCAACCCGAACTCACGGATCAGATCAACTAAAAAACTTAAATCTACTACAATGTTAAAAATCCTTGTACCTACAATCATAATAATTCCAACCACATTCTTTATTAACAAAAAATGATTATGAACTATCTCCACTACCTATAGTTTTATAATCGCTACACTAAGTCTACTTTGACTTAAATGAAATAATGAAACCGCCTGACATTTCTCAAATAATTTCTTAGCCATCGACCCATTATCAATACCACTTTTAACAATAACCTGCTGACTCTTACCACTAATAATTTTAGCAAGCCAAAATCACCTAACAAAAGAACCCTTTACCCGCCAACGCACCTATATCACATTACTAATTTCCTTACAAATCTTTTTAATCATAACATTTAGTGCGACCGAACTAATTCTATTCTATATTATATTTGAAGCCACCTTAATCCCAACCATAATTATCATTACACGATGAGGAAACCAAACTGAACGATTAAACGCAGGTATCTACTTCCTATTTTATACACTCATTGGTTCTTTACCATTACTAATTGCCCTACTTATCCTACATAATGATTTAAATACTCTTTCAATATTTATATTACAAAACATACCATATAATTTAAAACCATCCTGATCAAACAAATTCTGATGACTAGCATGCATAATCGCCTTCCTAGTAAAAATACCCCTTTATGGAGTACATTTATGATTGCCAAAAGCCCACGTAGAAGCACCAATTGCAGGCTCAATAATTCTAGCAGCCATCCTATTAAAATTAGGAGGCTATGGAATAATACGGATTATCATTATATTAAACCCATTAACCAAAGAAATAATATACCCATTCCTTATCTTAGCCATCTGAGGAGTCATCATGACCAGTTCTATTTGTTTACGACAAACAGACTTAAAATCACTAATCGCATATTCATCAGTCAGCCATATAGGCTTAGTAGCAGCAGCAATCCTAATCCAAACACCATGAAGTTTCGCAGGAGCAATTACACTAATAATTGCCCACGGCCTTATCTCCTCAGCATTATTCTGCCTCTCTAACACCAACTATGAACGAACCCATACCCGAATCATAATTCTTACCCGTGGATTACAAATCATATTACCATTAATAGCAACCTCATGATTTTTAATTAACCTAGCTAACCTAGCCTTACCACCTAGCTTAAACTTAATAGGAGAATTATTTATTATTACCTCATTAATCAAATGATCAAACTGAACAATCATATTAACAGGAACCGGAGTATTATTAACAGCATCATATTCACTTTATATATTTCTAATAACACAACGTGGCCCTTTACCACAACATTTAACATTTATTAACCCAACATATACACGCGAACATCTACTAATTTATTTACACTTATTACCTTCCATATTAATCATTTTAAAACCAGAAATTATTATAGGATGAACATTCTGTAATTATAGTTTAAAAAAAACATTAGATTGTGGTTCTAAAAATAAAAGTGAAAATCTTTTTAATAACCAAGAGAGGTCCGGGACAAAAAGAACTGCTAACTCTTTTATCCATGGTTCAAATCCATGGCTCACTTAAACTTTTGAAAGATAATAGTAATCTATTGGTCTTAGGAATCAAAAACTCTTGGTGCAAATCCTAGCAAAAGTCATGAACCTTATTATAATAAACATAACATTCCTAACTATTATCTCACTCATATATCCAATTATTACATGTACTCTAATACCCAAACCCAACAATAATTGATCATATACAACAAAAATAGCTGTAAAAACCTCATTTTACATCAGCCTCATCCCATTACTAATTTTTCTAGACCAAGGACTAGAATCCGTCACAACCAATTGAAATTGAATTAATATTGGACCCCTAGATGTCAACTTAAGCTTTAAATTCGATATATACTCAATTATTTTCATACCAGTAGCCCTATATGTTACATGATCCATCTTTGAATTCTCATTATGATACATAAAATCAGACCCAAACCTAAACCAATTCTTAAAATACTTAATACTTTTTCTAATTACTATAATTATTCTAATTACAGCAAATAACCTATTTCAACTTTTCATTGGCTGGGAAGGAGTAGGCATTATATCCTTTTTATTAATTGGTTGATGATTTAGTCGAACAGACGCCAACACTGCCGCCTTACAAGCAGTAATCTATAACCGTATTGGAGATATTGGATTAATCTTCAGCATAACATGACTAGCAATTAATATAAATACATGAGAAATACAACAACTATTTTTTCTATCTAAAAATATAGACTTGACTATTCCATTACTAGGACTCGTCTTAGCTGCTACAGGGAAATCAGCACAATTTGGCTTACATCCTTGATTACCAGCAGCAATAGAAGGCCCAACACCAGTCTCTGCCCTACTACATTCAAGCACAATAGTTGTAGCAGGTATTTTTTTACTCATCCGATTAAATCCTCTAATTAATAATAACCAAATAATCTTAACAACCTGCCTATGTCTAGGCGCACTAACAACACTATTCACAGCCATATGCGCCCTAACCCAAAATGATATTAAAAAAATTATTGCTTTCTCTACATCAAGTCAATTAGGACTCATAATAGTTACTATTGGACTTAATCAACCTCAACTAGCCTTCCTACATATCTGTACCCATGCTTTCTTCAAAGCCATACTCTTCCTATGCTCAGGTTCCATAATTCATTCACTAAATGATGAACAAGATATCCGAAAAATAGGAGGAATACATAAAACCTTACCAATTACCTCCTCAGCCCTAACAATTGGATCACTAGCATTAACAGGCATACCCTTCTTATCAGGCTTCTTTTCAAAAGACACAATTATCGAAACAATAAACATATCATATCTCAACGCCTGAGCCCTAACCCTTACCCTCATAGCCACCTCTTTCACAGCCATTTATAGTCTACGACTAATTTTCCTCTCCTCTATAATATTTCCACGCTTCATAACACTTATACCAATCAATGAAAATGATATTATACTTACAAAATCCATTAAACGATTAGCTTATGGCAGCATAACTGCTGGCTTCATTATCATAAATAATATAAATCCAACAAAAACCCAAATCATAACCATACCCACCATCACTAAAATAGCAGCCTTATTAGTCTCAATTTTAGGATTACTCCTAGCAATAGAACTCATAAATATAAAAAAAATAGAATTAACACTTAACAAACAACCTTATAAATTCTCCAATATATTAGGATATTACCCACCAATTATACACCGCCTATTATCAAAAATTAATTTAACATGAGCACAAAACATCTCAACCCATGTAATAGACCTATCATGATATGAAAAAATTGGACCAAAAAGCCCACTTATTCAACAAATCCCAATAATTAAAATCATTAACGAACCACAACAAGGTTATATTAAAACATACCTAATAATCTTTATCCTAACAATTATAATAATTACTATTATATTTTATACCACACGAAGACTTCCCCAAGATAAACCACGAGTTAATTCCAATACAACAAATAAAGTTAATAATAATATTCACCCACCCAAAATCAATATATATCCACCATAAAAATAAAGTATACTTACACCAGTAAAATCACCACGAACTATATCCAAAACATGAACTTCCTCACTAAACCAACCAAAATCCCAATCACTAATTAAACCTTTACCACTAAAATAAACTAAAATTACATAAAATATTAAATAAACCATAACAGACCAATCAATCCATGTTTCTGGATAAGGCTCAGCTGCGAGCGCAGCTGAGTAAGCAAAAACTACCAACATGCCACCTAAATAAATTAAAAATAAAACTAAACTTAAAAAAGAACTACCAAAAATAACTAATAAACCACAACCAAAACCAGAAGAAATAACTAAACCCAAAGCAGCATAATAAGGAGATGGATTTGACGCCACCGCTATAAAACCAAAAATAAAACTTGCAATCACTACTAAAATTAAATAAGTCATATTAATCTTCACCTAGATTTTAACTAAGACCAATAATCTGAAAAACTATCGTTGTAATTCAACTATAAAGACTAATGACAATAATTAATCGAAAAAATCACCCATTATTAAAAATCATTAATAACGTATTAATTGATCTCCCCGCCCCCATTAACATCTCCTCCTGATGAAATTTTGGATCCTTACTAGGGCTATGTCTTATTTTACAAATCATAACAGGCCTATTCTTAGCAATACATTATACCCCAGACATCTCATCCGCATTCTCATCAATTGCCCATATTACCCGTGACGTAAACTATGGTTGAATAATTCGAAATATTCACGCTAACAGTGCCTCAATATTCTTCATCTGCATCTACTTACACACAGCCCGAGGATTTTATTACGGCTCATACCTAAATAAAGAAACATGAAATATTGGAGTAATACTATTAATATTACTCATAGCTACAGCCTTCATAGGTTATATCCTACCATGAGGACAAATATCTTTCTGAGGAGCTACAGTAATTACTAATCTCCTCTCTGCACTCCCATATATTGGAAATATATTAGTACAATGAGTCTGAGGTGGCTTTTCAGTAGATAACGCTACACTTACCCGATTCTTCGCATTCCACTTTATACTTCCATTTATTATAGCCGCAATAACTATAGTCCATATCTTATTCCTTCACGAAAAAGGATCAAACAACCCAACAGGACTAAATTCAGATATAGACAAAATCCCATTCCACCCTTACTATTCCTATAAAGATATATTAGGCTTCCTCATACTAATTCTTATAATTGTTACCCTAGCCCTATTTTCACCTAATTTTCTAAGTGATACAGAAAACTTTATCCCAGCCAACCCACTCGTAACTCCAACCCACATTAAACCAGAATGATATTTTTTATTTGCATATACAATTCTACGATCAATTCCTAATAAATTAGGGGGGGTACTAGCCCTAATCTTTTCAATCACCATCCTTATATTAATCCCGATAATACATACCTCAAAACAACGAAGCATAACATTCCGACCCCTCACCCAACTCATATTCTGATTACTAGTATCAAATACTATTATCTTAACATGAATCGGAGGACAACCAGTTGAACAACCATATATCATAATTGGCCAACTATCATCTATATTATACTTCATCCTATTCCTAATTATTATACCTATTACCGGATGACTAGAAAACAAAATACTAAAATTATAACCGTCCAGGTAGCCTAATTTAAAGGCATTGGTCTTGTAAACCAAAGACTGAAAGTGAAAATCTTTCCCAAGACTTACTCTCAATTTATTATAATAACACACCTAAAACTTCATTAATACAAAACATCATCAATTGATACGGAAAAACTCGTACCAATTGATGATTTACGTCACCCCCCACGACCATCTAATAACCTTTTTTCA
>NW_027212250.1:0-20989 GCF_036971445.1 Narcine bancroftii | reverse complement strand
ACATGCACTCCTGTGGAGTGATTTATCTACACTTTATTCAAGAACTTGTTTCCACATTTCACTCCCGAAATATCAGTTATATCTCTTTACCTCCTATAGATGCTGAAAAACCAGCTGAGTTCCTCCGGCATTTCTGTGTTTAACTGCATTTCACTCCTGTCTGATCTTGCTCAAATTTTGTGTGCCTGCTCTGTGTTCCCACATCTGATCTGTTGTGCAGCTACCCTGTCAAAACACTGATCATTTAAAACAGGGGCCCAACACCACCACCCCTCCCCACACCCCAGTGGCCAGAGCACATTTAAGTAAAAGCCTTGTGTTTTTTCACCTCACATAACAAATGTCTTTTATGTAGTCGGTAGAAGTACGGAAGAAACTAAAATGACTGCTTCACAGGGCAGGGGGCCCATAAATTGAGCAGAGTCCTTAGGGGGCCATGGCCAAAAGAAAAGTTTGAGAATGATTTCAAACACAAATCGTTCCACAACCGTGAATTCCCATTTAAGGTTTGTACATTAGTTCATAGTTCCACCACTTTTGTGAATCAGCTCTTTTAATAACAACCTTCATTCTGGTGCCCAACACATGTAGCCAACAACAATTTCCATTTACAGAGCATCTTTGACGTTGGAGATCCCCCGCTACTCCAGAAGTAAAATTGGTGTTCAGCACACCAGAAAATGTAAGGACAGCTGAGCAACAGTGATCAATAATGTAGTTGTTAAGTGGCATCTTTAAAGGGGAGGATAGAGAGTAGTTTATAGCAGGAATTCCACACTGTAGGACTGTCTTGCTAACTGAAAGGAGAGCAGCCAATGGTGCGGCAATTGACTGAAATATTCTGTCCGATTCCATTCACACTGGTAACCCACTGAATCAAAACTAGTAGATGTCCTGTGGTATTGCTCACTGAAATTATTCAAGTGACAGGAAGTAATCAAATAGCGAATTTGCTGTGCATGCAGAGCTTATTTTAGCTAAATGGGAATAATGGACGGGGAAATGTCAGTTTTAGGCATTGTGATCTTCCACTGATATCACCAACAGCAACTACCTAGAGTGTGGCTTCACAACTAACAGTCATGGGATGAATCTCTGACCATGACAAAGTGGAGAACAGAAGAGAGACGGAGAGACTCATGGCTTGATACCAGGACAATAACCTCTCCCTCAATGAGCTCAAAACCAAAGAATTGTTTATAGGACTTCTAGAAGCAATTGAGGACAGTGAACCACATTTTAACCCCATATTCAGAAGATAATGCTGCAGGAATGTGAAATTCCTCCTTCCACAGCCAAGGTTATACTCCAACTATGCATAGCATCTCTTTTAAGAGCAGATCTGCAATTTTGTTTCTCATTTTTAGGAAAAGGCTTCCCACTATACCAACTATTTATCAATCAGTCTTAATATAATTCAAATAGATAAAGGGCATTTCCAATACATTGAGTCATTTGGATTAGTATTTATTTAAGTCAAGTGGCCAGGATCAACTTGAGAGCACTCTAGACATCCAATGGCAACTCTCCAGAAGAGGGGAAGATTGGGATGTTTCCCCGCATGAAGCCAATGCCAGGAACTACTGTGGTCATGAAGGTGACCCAAAATAAACACTGAATAGGGAGTCACTTGGCTCCAGATGAAATTCTACAGCATATCCTGGATATATATAATTTATTTACAAAGGATCAGGAAGACACTAATATATCATTTATGTCATGGAAATATTTGCTAATTTATTCAGAAAATTGAATGCCTGTCATGCAGGGTAAGTGCTATTTACGAACAGGAGGTTGGTTTAGTGCAATGCTATTACAGTACAGCAACCTAGGTTCGAATCTGGAGCTGTCTGCAGGGAGTTTCTAGGTTTTCTCCGTGTCTGCGTGGGTTTTCCCCAGGTGCTCCGGCTTCCTCCCACCCTTCAAATTAATTTGAGTGAAATTGGACAGCAGATTTAAATGGCTGGTGTTGTATTCAACCGTGCTGTAAATAAATTCACTTTAAAAAAAAATTAACTTAATAATTGCAAGCCCATCCTTTCTACCCATCATTAAAACCCTGCAACTAATAGATGTTAATATACAGCTGATCTAATCTGTGGGGTTTCATCTACTGCATCCGGTGCTCCTGTTGTGGCCTCTTCTAACATCTGAGAGACTGGACACAGACTGAGAGATTGATTCGTTGAGCACTTTCACTCTGTTTGCTGCAATTGTGGGGACTTCCTCGTGGCCACCCATTTCAATTCTGCACTCCACTCACACGCCGACATGTCTGTCCATGGCCTCATGGACTGCCAATCCGAGGACAGCTGCAAATTGGAAGTACAATACCCAATATTCTGTCTGGGCACTCTCCAAATGGATGGCATTAACATCGACTTCTCTGGCTTCCTTAGGCCCCTCCCCCCATCTCGGTCACTCTTTCCATATCCCTCTGTCTCCTTTCCTCGAGCTCCCCACCCCTTCCCTCTCTATTCAGAGAGCTAACCAACCTCCCCCAACAATCACTTCCTAGCTCTTTTTCTTCTGCGCTTCCACCCATATCCATCTACGACTTCATGCCTGTGCTCCTCTCACCCCACCATTTTTTTCAGGTACTTCTTTGCTTTTGGCTCATACCTTAACAAAGGGCTGAGGATCGAACCGATTGTGTATTTTTGCTACATTAAGACAGCAATAAGGAGCTATAATTAGTCTCAAGGAACTTTCTGCCTCATTATCAATTTTGGTTGGGAAATAGTTCAAGTGGGCACTGGGGCTGGGAAGGGACTGACAGAAGACACCCTCCAGAATTAAACTGCCCATTTATCCCTATAATCTCAGGTCAAACCATGACTTGATAGCCCACGCAGCAGGACTGAGGTGTGAAATAGCTTCCATATGCTCTAATTTCCCACATTACTGTGGCAAATTGAACTCATTCCCCATGGGCGGACTCCAGTATTGTTGGGAGAGATCCAATTAACAGACACCACGGCAAAGAAAGACTGGGTGGCCCTATGAAGCAAACACTGGCCAGATGCACCACTAACATCACGTACCAGCCAAGTGCAAGTGGTACCATCACAGCTGATAATCTTGAACCAATTGTAATTACAGTTTGTTTACACCAAGCAACCTGCCTTTCTCACTCCCACACTGACATGTTTGCCCATGGCCTCATGAATTGCCAAACCAAGATCGGTATATTGGAGGAGCAACACCTAATATTCCATCAGGGCACTCTCCAACTGGATGGCGTTAACATCACGTCTCCAGGATCTGCTTGCCCACTTCCCTATCCCTCTATCTTTCCTCCAGCTCTCCATCCCTTTCCCTCTCCATTAACTGAGCCATCTCCCCTTCCCTGTATTTTCTGTTATGCTCTCCCTCGTCCATCTCTTAACTCTTGCCTGTAGACTTTGCTCCTTCCACTCCCACCATTTCATTCAGGTGCCCGCTTACATTTTGCTCACACCTTGATGGAGGGCTCAAGACCAAAACATTGGTTATGTTTCTTTAACTTTGTTCTATAAAGTACACTGTTGGAGTTTCTCCAGCATTGTTTTAACTTCAATCACAGCATTTTTTGTATTTTACTGCATGCTCTCACTTTGGTTTCAAATTGGACCTATGCCATTCACAACCTTGTGCATTAATATGTTGAAGGAATTCTTCAAAGTTGACAAAGCTGGTAATCTTGGTGAAAGATTAGGGTTGGAGGTAATTTCATCCCACGGGGAATAGGAAAAAGTAAAACACAAAAGTCTGCAGACACCATGATTAAAGTAAAAACACCATGTCAGAGAAACTCAGCAGGTCAAACAGTGTATTTTACATAACAAATGTAAAAATCGATTAACTGACATTTTGGGTTTGATCCCTTCATCGAGGTATCTTGAGGAATAGGAATAAAGAAGAATTCTCAATTATAGTTTGCTTTATTCCTGTTGATTTAAATCTGGAGCTTTGAGTTGTTTAAAACTGGACATCGAGATAAGGATGAAGGATCTGGACCTGCAACATTGAATGTTTCTCTTTCTACAGGTGCTGCCTGGCTTGCTGAATGTTCTGGAATTTTCTGATAAAATATATGCCTGTTTGAACATCATCGTCATTAATTACCAGAAATTGACAGTTACGGCAATTCTCTCAGTTCAAAGAGGTCCAACATGTAGCTGGCATCGGCCATGGTAAACATCATCTTTACCCATTAGAAATAACACAAGTGTCAAACATTCCCATGGGAATGCAGAAGAATAAATAGCAGTGCATGTGAAGTATGTCCACGGGACAGAAGTGGGGGAGGGGGTGGAGAGAGATGGGCCACAATACTGGAACCCAGTGGAGGGGACCAATACCATCAGAAGGACCAAAGGGGGGGGGGGGAGGAGATGATGCTGAGACCAGCAAACAGGTGAGGGGGAAAGGAGGAAATGGTGCTGACCAGCAGACAGGTCAGGGGCTGATAATGTTGAAACCAGCAGAAGATCTTGGGGGGGGGGGGGGCGGACAGAGAGTGAGAGGGTGTGTGTATGTGTTGATACCAGCAGACGGTGGTGGGGGGAGGGACCTAAGGAGACATGGAGTAAACTGCATATGATAACATACCCCAATGCGACAAGCCTGGTCGTTCAGTGCCTTGATCCAGGCTTTCTGCCAATTGTCCCTGAAGGACTTGAAGGAGGAGAGGGAGGCGAGGAGATGCCGGAGTCCCGAGGTGGAGGCGCTGATCTCCCGGGAGCAGCCCAGCTGCAGAAGGGAGCTCCACAATCCCAGAGCGTCTGCAGACCGATGCCGGGTGACGGGCCGGCTGACCCGACGGAAAATCCCCACGGAATACTGCACGAGCCAAGTCAACACGGTCACGGTGGAAGCCGCGAACAGCACCCAGAGGATCAGCCAGCCGGCGTCGTGGAAAAGAGACGGGACAGAGACACCGCCGAAGAGACCAAAGGCCATGATACCCCGGGTGACAGGCACAGGGCGATGAGCCTCACCCCGAGCCCCTGGGAGGAGACATAAAGCGACGATCCGAGCCCCTGGTGGGGGACACAGGGCGAGGAACCTCACCCCGAGCCCAAAACGTAGCGAGCGAATCCAACGTAGAAATAACTCTGGCGCATTCGGCAAACTCTCCTCGTCCGTCCCCGGCGGGCAGATGCAGACCCCGAGATCCCTGTCGGTCGGATCCTCGCTGGCTACATTGTATCACACAGAGGGCAACATTAAATTGGGTCACGGGGGGGTGTTGCAGGTCGAGGCGCCCGGCTCCGTGGCACCCGCTGTCAGAAGGAAGCGATCCATTCCCCAGCCGGGCGATCCCTCAGCCGCCCATGGCTCGAAGCTGAAATTGGACTGCGGCGTGTCAGTTTCAGGCAGCTGACTTCCTCCCTCCGATGCTCGCACCGTCCCTCGCTGGGGCGGGCGTCAACCTATCAACTCCCCTCCCCGTTTCCTTTGCCGACAGCCTTCCCGACCCTGCAGTTGCAGATCAGAGCGAGGGGCGACGTGGAGGGGCCGCCAGGGTTCGTCTGGGCTCAGCGCCCCCACCAGAATACCGCTGGATCCAGCACCCGGACCCCGAGCGCCGGCAGCCTCGGCGGGCGCTCACACGGCGCAGGGGCGAAGAGAGGGGGGGCCAGTTTCGAGGCGGCGCTCACACGGCGCACGCGCCGACACGCCCTTCGCGATCATTGGTCATGAGACAGGAGGGAGCGGGCTGAGGTGGAGCGTGAAAGCAAATGGGGTAGGGCCAGCGGGGTGGGGAGACTGAGGAGGGGCCACGGGGTGGGTGGGTGGGTGGGGAGGGGCCACGGGGTGGGTGGGTGGGTGGGGAGGGGCCACGGGGTGGGTGGGTGGGTGGGTGGGGAGGGGCCACGGGGTGGGTGGGTGGGTGGGGAGGGGCCACGGGGTGGGTGGGTGGGTGGGGAGGGGCCACGGGGTGGGTGGGTGGGTGGGGAGGGGCCACGGGGTGGGTGGGTGGGTGGGGAGGGGCCACGGGGTGGGTGGGTGGGTGGGGAGGGGCCACGGGGTGGGTGGGTGGGTGGGTGGGTGGGGAGGGGCCACGGGGTGGGTGGTTGGGTGGGTGGGGAGGGGCCACGGGGTGGGTGGTTGGGTGGGTGGGGAGGGGCCACGGGGTGGGTGGTTGGGTGGGTGGGGAGGGGCCACGGGGTGGGTGGTTGGGTGGGTGGGTGGGGAGGGGCCACGGGGTGGGTGGTTGGGTGGGTGGGTGGGGAGGGGCCACGGGGTGGGTGGGTGGGTGGGTGGGTGGGGAGGGGCCACGGGGTGGGTGGGTGGGTGGGTGGGTGGGGAGGGGCCACGGGGTGGGTGGGTGGGTGGGTGGGTGGGGAGGGGCCACGGGGTGGGTGGGTGGGTGGGTGGGTGGGGAGGGGCCACGGGGTGGGTGGGTGGGTGGGGAGGGGCCACGGGGTGGGTGGGTGGGTGGGGAGGGGCCACGGGGTGGGTGGGTGGGTGGGGAGGGGCCACGGGGTGGGTGGGTGGGTGGGGAGGGGCCACGGGGTGGGTGGGTGGGTGGGGAGGGGCCACGGGGTGGGTGGGTGGGTGGGTGGGTGGGTGGGGAGGGGCCACGGGGTGGGTGGGTGGGTGGGTGGGTGGGGAGGGGCCACGGGGTGGGTGGGTGGGTGGGGAGGGGCCACGGGGTGGGTGGGTGGGTGGGGAGGGGCCAGCGGGTTAGGTGGGTGGGTGGGGAGGGGCCAGCGGGTTAGGTGGGTGGGGAGACTGGGGAGGGGCCAGCGGGGTGGGTGGGTGGGTGGGGAGACTGGGGAGGGGCCAGCGGGGTGGGTGGGTGGGTGGGGAGACTGGGGAGGGGCCAGCGGGGTGGGTGGGTGGGGAGACTGGGGAGGGGCCAGCGGGGTGGGTGGGTGGGTGGGGAGACTGGGGAGGGGCCAGCGGGGTGGGTGGGTGGGTGGGGAGACTGGGGAGGGGCCAGCGGGGTGGGTGGGTGGGTGGGGAGACTGGGGAGGGGCCAGCGGGGTGGGTGGGTGGGTGGGGAGACTGGGGAGGGACCAGCGGGGTGGGTGGGTGGGTGGGGAGACTGGGGAGGGGCCAGCGGGGTGGGTGGGGAGACTGGGGAGGGGCCAGCGGGGTGGGTGGGTGGGTGGGGAGACTGGGGAGGGGCCAGCGGGGTGGGTGGGTGGGTGGGGAGACTGGGGAGGGACCAACGGGGTGGGTGGGTGGGGAGACTGGGGTGGGGCCAGCGGGGTGGGTGGGTGGGGAGACTGGGGTGGGGCCAGCGGGGTGGGTGGGTGGGGAGACTGGGGTGGGGCCAGCGGGGTGGGTGGGTGGGGAGACTGGGGAGGGGCCAGCGGGGTGGGTGGGTGGGTGGGGAGACTGGGGAGGGGCCAGCGGGGTGGGGAGACTGGGGAGGGGCCAGCGGGGTGGGTGGGGAGACTGGGGAGGGGCCAGCGGGGTGGGTGGGGAGACTGGGGAGGGGCCAGCGGGGTGGGTGGGTGGGTGGGGAGACTGGGGAGGGGCCAGCGGGGTGGGTGGGTGGGGAGACTGGGGAGGGGCCACGGGGTGGGTGGGTGGGTGGGGAGACTGGGGAGGGGCCACGGGGTGGGTGGGTGGGTGGGGAGACTGGGGAGGGGCCACGGGGTGGGTGGGGAGATGGGGTGGGCAACAGGGTGGGTGGGGAGATGGGAGGGGCAACACAGTTGGTGGGGAGATAAAAGTGGATGGGGAGAAGGAGAGGGTGATGGGGAGACTGGGGAGGGGTTAGGGGCAACGGGGTGGATGGGGAGAGGGAAGGGGCAACGGGGTGGATGGGGAGAGGGAAGGGGCTACGGGGTGGATGGGGAGAGGGAAGGGGCTACGGGGTAGATGGGGAGAGGGAAGGGGCAACGGGGTGAATGGGGAGAGGGAAGGGGCAACGGGGTGGATGGGGAGAGGGAAGGGGCAACGGGGTGGATGGGGAGAGGGAAGGGGCAACGGGGTGGATGGGGAGAGGGAAGGGGCAACGGGGTGGTTGGGGAGAGGGAAGGGGCAACGGGGTGGATGGGGAGAGGGAAGGGGCAACGGGGTGGATGGGGAGAGGGAAGGGGCAACGGGGTGGATGGGGAGAGGGAAGGGGCAACGGGGTGGATGGGGAGAGGGAAGGGGAAATGGGTGGGTGGGGAGATGGGAGGGGGCAATGGGGTGGGTGGGGAGATGGGAGGGAGGGGGCAATGGGGTGGGTGGGGAGATGGGAGGGAGGGAGCAAGGGAGAATCTGGGAAAGGGACAATGGAGGGTGTGGGGAAAGGGATAGATGGGCAATGGGAAGAGGGGCGATGTACTTCTAAATTTAAAAAAATTAATAAGTATAGATGGAGGAATAGGAAAAATACAGAGGGAGGGAACTTTAGAAGGGAGAGAGAGGGAGGTTGTGAAAGCTCAAAAGGGCAGTCGGGTGCTATAGATTGAGAAAATTAGGAGAGGCAATAGGGCAGTAAAGCAAATAAACAAGGTTTCAAGTTCATCAAATTTTAAATCCACTAAATTTATCATTTAAATTATCTTTGCAAATGTGACCTCAACATTCTTTGCATAACAATTTTTTGGGGTTTGTTGTCAGTCATCACAGTAAATTGAAACAACATTTCTGGAGAGGGTTTCTTGCTTTGCTCTGGTGTTTGGTTTCATTTTCTCACATTGCATTTTATTTGAGTGCCTTTGCAATTTACTGATTTATAACCAACCAGCCATGATCTGTTGATAAACGAATTGTGAAATTGAACTATGTATCCTATGAGATATTTTGAAGAGCGGCCATTGATGGTTCTTGTGAGAAGTTCTATCTAAATCAGCCATCCTTAACCTTTTTTTGGCCATGGCCCCTTTCCCTGTGAGGCTGTTCTTTAGTTAATTTCTTGTATACTGATTAACCTTTTTTAATCATAAAAAGTTTTTAATTATTTTTAATTATAAATGTGCCGTGTCACCCACTAAGAATGGGTGCTCTAAATAACTGTGGCCCAACCTCAACTAATCAGAGAATTCAATAGATGACAGGTGCAAATTCACATGATCCACCATTGAAGTCTTGAGTAAGGATTATCTCAATGCACATACTTTACAAAACCTAGATATTAGTACACTGAAAGGATCAAAGGTTTTCAAAATATAAAGTGGATAGATGCAACAGCATTTCTTTTGGAAGGCAGGGAAGTATTATTTACAGCAGGCAGTTCATGTCCCAGGACAGAGCTAGCTTTTGCAAAAAAGTATTTCACAGGGGGCCAATTAAGTTATATAATACAATCCAGAGATATATTGTGGTTATTGGCTTCATTAGAATTTCAGATTATTGGTGATTTCTGTTGGCTTGTTCCCTATGATTGACATGTACCATTTTGTGTCTGTCATAATGGTGAGGCCTTGGGAGCTGAGATCGATCTGTGCTGCCCCCTCTACCCTTTTCATTATGAGGTGCTGGAACCTTTCAGTGAAACGGATGCCAACCAGACTTGTTCATGCATCACACTGGTCAACAAGGGTCAGTGGGGTGGGGGCTTTGCACAAATTAAACCTGTAGTTAAGGTCCTCCAAACCCCTTTGGCCAACAGTGATTCATTTCCAATCATTTCTGTGCAGTCTGAAGTGTTATTCCAGGTAAAAGCAAAGCAATCAGTTGGAGGAATTCAGCAGGCTGAGCAGTTTCATTGAGGCTGGTGTTTCAGATCCGAACTGTTCCTCAAGGCAGAGGCTACACGAGAGATAGGCCGTCTAACCAGGACAGGGTGAGAAGAGCTTGGATCAGTAGAGCAGAGAGAAATAAAGAACCACGCACATTTGGGGAGGTGGAGACAGATAACTGGTAGGTGCCAAAGGGAGAAAGATTAAAAAAAGGGTCTGGGGAAATGGAGGAAGACGAGTCATTGAGGGTGGGATAAGTGGTGGCTCAAGGTGGATGATAAGTGGAGCAAAGGCTGGACTCCAGTAGAAAAGCTGCTAATGGAAGCTGATAGGGGAGGGGAAGGGCAAATTGGACCAGATGCAACAAAAGGTGAGAGTAACCATGTCACTGAAATGTGATGGAAAAGGTGGAGGTGGGTGACAAAATGGAGCTGCGTGTGTGGGGTGGGAAAGAGGATGGAAATTCTATATTCTGTAAAAGTACTGAAATCCAGACTGCTCGGGTATTGGCTTGGTCTGGAATTTCGTATTTTCCAGATTCTCAGGCAATACTTTTAAAATTCAAATTTAAGGAGAATAAAGAACAGATGAACAGGTAAATTTTGATTATTAATTAAATATTTTTTCCATATAAAATACAAACTAAGTACAAAATAAAACCCTGAAAATATTTATTCATTTATTTCCACACATCTGTGGCACTTAGGCATTCAAGCACGCACGCACACAAAAGCCTGCAAAATTTAAAAAAGGTTTGAGAAGTCCAGGTTCTTGGGTGGTCCAGATTTCTGGCATCTGGATTTTTGGACTTTTGCTGTATTATATTTTCAGTTCATAATGAACAGTTATGGAAAAGTTAGATACAAAACCAAGGGTGGGAAGAAATGTTTGAACAGTTTTCTCTTTGCAAATATTTATTGTGAATAAAGTCTATTTTTGGTTAAAAAAAATTGTTACAACATGGACCATTTTAGCCATTGGGTATATTCCCACACCATCTAACTTTCCTTGACTATGCATTTCAAGGCAAGGATGTTTCCTTGCATTTCCAAAGTCCCTAGATACAATCATTCATTTTTGGAGCAATTTACAGTGACCAATTCACCTACCAAACCATACCTTTTCAGGATGTAGGTGGAAACCAGAGTGCACAGGGGTAACCCACTCTGCTATGGGGAGAAAGTGCAATCTCCTCCACCTAGAAACCACAGGAGGCCCACAAGCGGGCTGTAAGGCAGCAGTTGACTCACCGTTCCACTGAATTTAATAGAGGTTTGTAAAATGATCAAGGGCTTGCATAGATCATTTCTTCTACATGGAAAATACTGATAAGGGATCACTAAGCTGGCCATCAAAATATTATTTACCTTAACTGCTGGAGCAAGGAAACAAGATAGAGCAGAGAATAGAATGGGGCAAGGCAAGTCTCATTCAGAGAGAAGTACAAAGTTGGTATAAGGAAAAAGCAACAGGACTGGTAAGTGGTCTCCTTGTCTGCAGCGGCGGGAAACCATTTTTTTTTAAATCTCAGCTTCTTTTGTTAACTACTCTCATCTCAAGCTAAGTGCCCACTAATTCTTGACCAAAGCATGGTTGCGGTTGGCTTCCTGGCATGGGATAAAAATACATCTCTTAATGTTCTGCAATATGTTTGTTTTTTTTGGTATCTCTATTAATGACATCCTGACCTTTGCTTGCTTCACTGCAAGATATATTTCCTGTTCAGAGTTCTCTTGATCATAATGCCATGCACTATTTATAGAATGAATTCTGTGAGGCTAACTGTTTACCAGTAGACCTATGAAAGACTCACTCAGAGTTTGGTTGAACACCTGATCTAAGTACATGTGCGTAATCCACTTGACCATAGCTTTCAGGCCCATTGGAAACTAGTGCCTGAGAGACCCTGCAAACCCTGGGTCCTATCTAACTTCTATTTTCTTGCTGGTATCACATTCTGCTATTGATGCCAAATTAATGTTGAAAGGCATGGACAGAGTAGATGCGAAAAGATTCTTTCCCATGATTGGAGAGTTGAGGTCAAGAGGGCACAACTTCAGGATTGAAGAACTTCTGCTGAGAACAGAAATGCATGGAATTTCTTCAGTCAGATGATGGTAAATTTATGGAATTTGTTGCCACAGGCAGTCATGGAGGCCAGATCATTGGGTGTGTTTAAGGCAGAGATTGATAGGTTCTTGTTTAGCATGGGTATCAAAGGTTATGAGAAAGCCAGGCAGCAGCACTAAGTGGGAAAATGGATCAGCTCATGATTAAATGGCAGGGCAGTCAATAGGCTGAATGGCCTATTCCTGCTCCTATGTCTTATGGTGAAGCTTGAAATCAGAGGCCAAATATTGCCCTCCCAATGTCCTCTCACATTTATGCTCAGCATGTTTTCTTATAACATTTAGCGCAAGGAATCTTTGCTCACTCCCCCATTAGTTCCAATCCCCCACTCATTTTCCCTATTCCCCTCGCATACCCACCAAGTGCCCCATGGTTTTGCTGCTACCAACCTACGCTTGGGGCAAATTTCAGTAGCCAATGAAGCTACGAGCTCACCTTTAGGAAGCATGAGGAAACCGGAGCACCTGGAGGAAACTCAGTCACGGACAGAACACGAACTTTACCCAGTCAGCACCCAAGATCAGGATCAAAACTGAGTGTCTGAGAGTTGAGGCAACACTGACTGCTGCTCCCCTGTGGTTGAGTGTCCAATGGAGCTGCCACCTGTTAATGCCTGGACACAGTATCACCCTGGCGCAGTGATGGTTTGACTGGAATTCTGATTGGAAGATGACATTAAAGCGCCAGTTAAAATGTGATACTAATACTGCCACTCTGGCTTCACAATTTAAACTGAAGGCTTGAAATTTTCATTTTTAACCAGTAATAAATGAAATCAGGCCCTGAAAGGAAGGAACAGGAGCCTAAAGACCATACAACAGTTTCTTCCCCTCTGCATTCAGATTTCTGAATAGAATGGATTACAGCCACTACCTCACTTTCTCTTCTTCTGCACTAATATATCTTTTTTTTTAAAGTAAATTATAGCAATATTTGTATCATTAATGCTGCTGTAATAAATTCTGACTCTGAAAGCCAATCAGGAAAATTTTATTTTACACCCATAAATCTCAGTGCCTGTAATAATCCACAATTTCCATTTTCAACTCATTTGTTTTAAGAATTCTTCACAATATTTCAAGATGCACACAGACAAGTGACCAATCCTGTCAGCCTATGGGCTGCACTGGTCAGTGGTGAAAATGGTAGCTCTCCAGTGTGACAATACCATTGAGAATAGAACAAAACAAATGCACTTGTGATTAAAGTGGGAAAAAAATTATTGTCAAAATAATTATAAAACCAGATCATTTGTTATTGTTACTGATGCCGTTTAAAATAATGCATATTTTAAGTGATTTTTTTTCAGTCCCAATAGCACCAAAGAATAATTTTTTTTTAAAGCACGCAAATGAATCCAAAAATACTTAGGCCCCACACAGCCATTTGGGCTGAAAAGATGAAACATTAACCCCTTTCACACTTGCATTTTATCCCAGAAATTAACAGCCAATTGGCAGTGTCAGGGTCACGTGTGAAACCAAATTAGTCTGACTGCCAGCGTGAAATGCTAGACTGTCTTGACCCCTACTGCAATCCCCAATGTCTGCAGATACCGGTGCTCCAATTAGCCAAGTGTGAAACTGAGAATTGCATTCTAGGACAAAAATGTAGCAAGTTTTGTGTGAGCGCAGGAATGTGAAGGAAAAAGATTTAAATGAAGATATAAACTCGGCGATGGGGAAGTTACAGCAGTGAGGGGGGGGGCAGGGGGGAGAAAAGAGAGAAGTGTTAGCAATAAATAGCAATAGCCGTCAATGTATATATAGCGTAGGAAAGTTGGTAGCATTAGAAAGACAGTGGGGAAAAGCGACCTGCCCTCCCAGAATTCCGTGCAGCAGAGCAACCCCTCAATAAGTGCTCTTTCTCTGCCATTTCTAACTGGG
Source organism: Narcine bancroftii (assembly GCF_036971445.1). Taxonomy (NCBI): domain Eukaryota; kingdom Metazoa; phylum Chordata; class Chondrichthyes; order Torpediniformes; family Narcinidae; genus Narcine; species Narcine bancroftii. The sequence goes on along the minus strand of NW_027212250.1, from coordinate 7,356 downwards.
ATGCTGAATGGCCGATTTACTGGGACACAAGTGTAAAAAGATCTTCCGTCTATTAACTACTGACCCTGGTTGAAAGGACAAAATTTCTAACCCACTGCACCACCTACAGGGCAAAATAATTCTGATCCTTGTGGCATACAGCTTTTACTTTCAACAAATTGTAAATTCTATCTATCACTTTAACCAAACCAAAAAAAAATTATACACATGGAGTATAATCATTTAGCATAAGGCAGGGCCAAGGCTGTTCATCATTGTTTATAGGTTTAATGTTTAGCCATGGCTTTTTCAGGTGGTTTCAATTATACTCTCAGAATTTCAGGTGTTCTAACCACATCCTAGCAACCTCTGCCCACTCTTCAAAAGTATAGACTTATTTGTTGTTTATGGGATTTCAGTTTGTAAAAAAAATTCTGGAGAAAAAAAGTCATTCCGCATTCTTCAAGTAGCTAAGATCAATGTTTCAGGTCTGAGCCCTTCCTCAAGGTATGAACAAAAAGCAGTCAAGCATCTGGATAAAATGGTGGGCAAAGGGGCAAGAGAACAGGAAAAATTCAAACTAGAGGACATGGTTTAAGATTGAAGGGGGAAAATTATAAGGGGAACATGAGGGGAAATTTCTTTACGCAGAGGGTGGTGGGGATGTGGAATGAGCTTCCGGCAGACGTGGTCGAGGCGGGATCATTGGTTACATTTAAGGAAAGACTGGATCGTTACATGGATAGGAGGGGACTAGAGGGGTATGGACCGGGTGCTGGTCAGTGGGACTAGGAGGGTGGGGATTTGCTACGGCATGGACTAGTAGGGCTGAACTGGCCTGTTCTGTGCTGTAAGTGGTTATATGGTTATATGTCATAGGTGGATAGGAGTGGGAGGGCACAACTAAAAGAAGCAGAGGTGATTGCTTTCTGAATGGGGGAATCAGAGAGGGGGATGTAGGGTTGGAGAAGTCAGAGGGGGAGGGGGGGTTAGGGAGATCAGAGGGTAGAAGTGGCAAGCAGAGCTGGTCAGAGGAAATTTGGAGAGATGAGCAGTTCTGAGGACTAGAGAGGGGAAAAGAAAGGGAGAGCTCAAAGGAGTAGATGGGGGAGTGGAGAGTAGGGAGAGGTGTGAAGGTATAGAGAAGGATAAGGAGTTGGAAGGGATAAAGCAGTGAGATCCAACATCAGAGGATGAAGCTCTGCTGTTTTTTTTTTGTTTTTTTTTTAAATTTTTTTATTTTTCACACCATAAATCACATTAGCCATGATATACACTATTTCTTTTTCACACATATACAGTGACTTTTTCTCCCCCCCCCCTCCTCCCAAGCCACCCCCCACCCCCCCCTCTCATCCATTTTAGGTATACAATCTAGGTTGCATTAAGCCAGTCAGACAATGTTGTCATTCAACAAAAATACACCAGAAATTCTACTGAGTCCATTCTTTTCTTTCCTTCTCCTTCCATCAACTTAGGTAATGTTTGTCCCCGGTAGGTTTTCGCTATTGTATTTAATGTAAGGCTCCTATACTTGTTTGAATATTTCAATATTATTTCTTAACCTATATGTTATTTTTTCTTTTAATTTGGTTATGTATTCCATTAATATTTAAAGACATATAGTTCAGCGTAGCCCTTTTATATTTTGTTTATCTTCTCTTTCCGTTTTTCCATCATTACCTTTCCTCCTTTTCCATTTCTGTTTTCTTATTTTCAACTCTTTATAAGACAACATTCCTACAACATCCAACATTTTCCTTATTCTCCTATTTCTATCTTATTTATCCCCAATCTCCCCTTGATGAAGCTCTGCTGTTTACGGGAATTTACTATTGGCAAATTGGCTACACTACAACACCTTCAGCCCTCGATGTTGTGTGAACCCATATATTCCTTAAACAAATGTACTAAACTCTGCCTACCCCATTAACCCTCCATTCTTCTTCCATCTCTGTGCCTGTCCAAAAGCCTCTTAAAAGCCCCCAATGTTTCAGCCACCACCACCAACCTTGGCAAGGTATTGCAGGCATCCACAACTCTCTGCATTAAAAAAAAACATACCCCTGATATTGCCCCCAAATTTCCCTCCTTTCACTTTGTACACATTTCCTCTGGTGTTTGCTATTACTGCCCTGGGGAAAAAAGGCACTGTCTGGCCACCCTGTCAATGCTTCTCATAATCTTGCAAGTCTCCTCTCATCCTTCTACAGTCCAAAGAGAAAAGTCTCAGCTGGGCTAACCACACCTCATAAGACTTATTTTCCAATTCAGCCAGCATCCTGGTAAATATCCTCTGCACCCTCTCCATAGCTTCCACATCCTTCTTACAACAAGGTGCACAATACTCTGTGTGGTCTCATCAGAGATTTGTAGAGTTGAAACATGACCTCTTGACTCTTGAACTCAATGCCCCTATTTATGAAGCCCAACATCCCATAGGCCTATTTAATTATCCTATCAACCTGCACAGTGATCTTGAGGAAAATATGTGTTGGGCCCCAAGTGTAGATGACACTTTCCAATCTCTCCTATTTCCCAGTTTCAAAACATGTCACCTTCACAGAAACATAAGTGACAATATTCTGAATTACTATCTTATTTATCCAATAAATCAAACTTTGTAATTGCAGCTGCAAGTAGCTTTAATTCGTTGATAACGATTAAACATTTTGCAGAACCGCACAGAAATTTTCATAACATTGGATAAACAAAGCAATTGGCTATATTTAAAGACATAATGATATAAGACAATAAGATAATAAGATTAATAGATGATTAAGATAGATATGATTTCAAAAAGTATGTCAATGCTCATGCCTCCTCCATGGTCTTTGAAGAATGAAAGCAAGCTCCCCCCACCACCCCCGTATGCCGAGATATTACAACATGACATCATAATAACTATGGTAACACTACAAACAACAATTTTTGTTAAAGGGATAGTCATAAAATTAACTAAGATCAAAAACACAAGGTTTTAACTTTCACACCAAGGTTCCTCTGTTAATCTACACCCTGTACTCAGCCTTCTGGTTTGTCTTTCCAAAATGCATTGCCTCATACTGATCTGAATTGAACTCCATCAGCCACTTTTCTGTCCAATTCTGTATCCTTCCTTTTGTCACCCATGACAACCTTCAGCACCACCCACAACTCCAACCTTCGAATCATCTGCAAACCTACTGACCCTCCTTCCACCTCTTCAGCTAGGTCATTTATATATTAAAATAAAAAACCACAAAGATTAGGGGTCCCAGAACAGATCCTTGTGAAACTTCACTAGTTACTGACCTCCAGGCAGAATACTTTCACTTTCTACATGCAAGCCAATTTTAAAAATCCACACAGCCAAGGTTCCATGGATCACAAGCCTCATGACTTTCTGAATTAGTATCTCATGGGGGACATGTCAAATGCCTTACTAAAATCCATATAGACTACATCTACCACCTTACCCTCATCCATTTCTTTTGTTACCTCCTCAAAAAACTCAATTAGGTTTGTGAGGCATGACCTTCGCTTTACAAAATCACGCTGACTATCCTTGAGTAGACTATTTTTCCAAATGCTCATGGATCCTATCCTTAAGAATCCTCTCCAATTGTTTGCACACCACTGATGTAAGGCTCACCTGTCTATAATTCCCAGGATGCTCCCTATTACCTTTTTTTAAATAAAGGGACCACATTTGCCATTCTCCAATTCTCCACCACCTCCTGTGGCCAAAGATCATAGCCACTGCCCTAGTTACCTCTTCCCTCACTTCCCACAGCAATCTAGGGTATATCGTGTCTGGCCCCAGGGACATCAATTTTAATGGTTTTAAGAAGATCAAACACTTGATCTTCCTTAATCTCAACATCACCCAGCACATAGGCTTGTCCTATTCCGACTTCAGTCTGATCAAGGTCCTTTTCTCTTTAGCGGCCCTTTCATTCTCATCATCCTTCTGTTCCTCGCATAAGCATAGAATGCCATAATCCTATATGCCAAGGCCTACTCAAGTCCCCTTTGAGCTTTCCTAAATCCTTTAAGTTCCTTCCTGGCTATCATCGACTTCTCATGAGCCCTTCCTATTACCTGCATCTTGTATCTAATGTAATCTTCCTTCTTTCTCTTGTCTAGTGGTCCCATCTGTTTTGTCAACCACTGTTTCCTTTTCCGTTCCAGTGGGGCAAACCTATCCTGAACCCAGCATGTGGTACCTAAACTTCTTCCACATTAATTCTGTGCATTCACCCTTGAACATCGGTTTCTAATTTACTTTTCCTAGTTTCTGCCTCAACCCATTGTAATGAGCACTTTTCAAATTAAACACGTTGCCATTTTGTCTGCTTTCATCTTGATCCATAGCTATGGTAAAGCTCAGGAAGTTATGGTCACTCTCAACAAAGTGCTCTCCCACCGAGAGGTCTACCACCTGACCAGGTTCATTATTCAGAATTGGATCCAGTGTGGCCTCTCCTCTCATCGGCTGGTCCACATACTGTATCAAGAATCCTGCTTAAACACACCTGATAAATACTGCCCCATCTATCCCTCTTGCAGTCAGGAAGTGCCAGTCAATATTAGGGAAGCTGAAGTCTCCCATACAACCCTGTATTTCCTGCACCATTCCAAAATCTGCCTACTTATCTGCTCCTTGGTGTCTCAAGGCTATTGTGGCAGGGGGCTGCTATAGGCTACTCCTAGTACACATTGCTCCCTTCACATTCTGGCTTCCACCAATGCTGTCTCACTGGACACTCCCTCTGCAGTGTCCTCCTCCCCTTCTATAGCCATCAAAGTACCCCTGACTCTACCCCCACCCCCTCCCTTACCTCCCATCCTATTCCTTTTAAAACACCTAAACCCCAATACCTGCATCAGCCAAATTGCCCTTCCTTTAATGGCCACATCTTTGTAGTTCCATGCTCCAAATTCATTCTCTTTATTCCTAATATTAGTGTTGAAATATACACATTTCAAATCCTATGACTACATATATGTTTTGTCCTGCCTGTCCTTCTTCACAAATTCAGAACTCGTAGAATCATACTTTTGACCTTCTGTCCTATTCTCTGCACTCACATTCTGGTTCCCACCATCCTGCCAAACTAGTTTAAACCCTCCCCAACAGCTCTAGCTAACTTCCCTGCCAGGATATTGGTCCCTTTCCAGTTCAGGTGCAGCCTGTCCTTTTTGTAAAGGTCATACCTTCCCCAGAAGAGATCCCAATGATCCACAAATCTGAACCCGTGCCCCCATACCAACTCTTTGGCCACACATTCATCTGCCACATGTCTGGCGCATGCCACAAGCAGCAATCCTGAGATAACCATTCTTGAGGTCCTGCTTTTCAAGTTCTTTCCTAACTCCCTATATTCCCTCCTTGAACCTCATTCATGCTCATATGTCATTGGTCCCCACGACATCTGGCTGCTCACCATTCCACCTGAGAATGCTGTGGACTTGATCAGAGTCGTCCCTGACCCTGGCACCTGGGAGGCAACATACCATCCAGGAGCCTCGATCTTGCTCACAAAACCTTCTATTTGTTTGCCTAACCAACAAGTCCCCAATCACCATAGTTCTCTGCCCCAACCTTCCCTTCTGAGTCATGGGGCCAGTCTGAGCCAGAGACATGACCACTACAATTTGTCTCCGGTAGATAACCCCCCTCAACTGCATCCAAAACTGTATACTTATTGTTGAAGGGAACAGCAAAGAGCTATGCTGAGAACACTTCAGAGAAATAAAGTTCATTGCTGGGTGTCCAGAGTGGGGAAAGCTAGCCAGCTCACAAAGTCGGCACACTTCAGCTACATTCTGAATTCACAAAAGTTCACAGAAAACTGGGACAAAATTAATCTTGACAATGGTTATCATTTAAGGTTAAAATTAGTATTAATATTAATGCAATCGGCAAATCAATTTAAAATTTAAATAAAAAATAATGACATCCTCCCCAGAGAATCCAGCATGTCCATCGAGCACTGGTTGTGTCAGATTCCCATCTTGGTTCACCTAAGAATGTGATGTATTATACGAGTTTGTTTTTAGTTTACAAGCGTAATACAAGTTATACTTTACTTTTACTAATACACTTTTCACCTTTGAGGAAACCTAACCCTGAAACCCATTTAGTTTGAAAGGGTCTGTTTACACATTACTCAAAATGTTTCATTACATTTCATTACGAGTGATTCTAGACATTATTATGCTTTGAACAGAACTTCAAAGGAGCTGCAAATTAATGTGTACTTAAGTTACAACAAACATCTGCAGATTGCCCAAGGATTTTTTTGTGTCAAACATACTAATTTGCCACTCACAATGTTGATACAAACTTAGATAAAGCACAGGTTCATCAGGGTGTTTATTAGGTTTGGCACCTTCACCTTATCAGCTGTGAAGGATCTGGCATTGGGGATAAAGAAGAATGCACCAAAATTTAGAGAAAGGAAAATGGGTGATTAAAATGACATTGTACATCAATTAGAAACAACTGCAAGTCCTCTACCAGTCCAGCCAGGAAATCCTAAACATGGCAATATGGAAATATTACAGTTTCATTGTACACAAAGCGCCCTGAGTGCAGGGTAGTTTGCTCTTGTAACTTTGCACCTTCTCCCCAGATGTAGAGGCAGCTCAACACCCAGAACAGCATTCATTTTTAGCAGAGGGACTGAAAGAATTGCTTTCCAATCATTCAATCCACAGTCTCAGTCCCCTGTTCATTATTTCTTTCTGGTGTCTATCCACAATTCGTGCAAAATCCTCATTTCCACACACTGATTTAAAAATCACTCTGCATCACTTTTTTTTTTGCCCTTGACTCACACTCACTGGGAACAATTATTTACCCCTTCTCAATCTTGTATACCTTTGGCCTTGCAAAGGTCCAAAGGAAAAGCATAATCACCTTTCATCATCTGTCCCACTTCAGTTTAGAAGCTTATCAATGTCAAAAGATGTAGATGCTTTAGAGAGGGTGCAGAGGAGCCAGGGCATTACTTGGATTATAGAACAAACCTTACACAGAAAGGTAGGGAGCGGCAAAAGGATGAGATTCTGATAGATATAAATAGGGCGAACAGCCAGCATTTTTTAACATTGGTGATAATAACAAATACAAAGGACATCTGTTTAAGTGGAAGAATGTTTAGGGCAGACTTCAGAGGAGAGTATTTAAAAAAAATTTACAAGGTGATGAGTGCCTGGAATGCATTGCCAGAGTGGTGGTGGAGGCTGATACAATAGGGATATTCAAAAACCCCTTAGATATGAACATGGATGTGAAAAAAATAGAGTTATGGGTGTGAAGTAGGGTTGTTGTGGAGTCGGTTTCCATAGGATGGCACAACCTTGTGGACCAAATTGCCTGTATGGTCA
>NW_027212249.1:0-21531 GCF_036971445.1 Narcine bancroftii | reverse complement strand
GGAGCAGCTAAGGAGGCAGCAAATGGAGCTAAGAAGGAAAATGGAGCTGAAATCAAAATTTGTTGCTACAGAGGCTAAAGTAAAAATACTAACAAGTTTAAAAGGGGCTGATGTTCGAAGTGACCTATCTGAAATGTTTGTTGATAAGGTGCCGTGTTTGAAAGAATGACATCAAAAAAGGAAAATATTTAATACCAAGGCTGAGCCAGTGCCACGATTACGAGACATGTTTGGACCTGAACTAGCCAGGTTAGGGCATGGTGGAGCCAAATTTCAAACCCCAATAATGACCCCATTGGACAAAGATGTAAGCCTAATGTCATCTTACAAAACAGAATACATGCTGCTACCATCAGGTTACAGAAATCCTGGTGAACAAAGTAACTTGCTCCCAGGCATGACAAGGCAAGATGAAATGGCTGCATCGTTAATGCAATTAGTCTCTCACTTTTCTTCCCAAGAGAAAGATTCCAGTTTTTGATGGTGGCCCACTGCAATTCCAAGCGTTTATGAAAAACTTTGAATGCAGTATTGAAATTATGAGCCAAAACTCGGAGGATTGTCTATATTATTTTGAGCATTTCATGAATGGACAACCACATGAAGGATACTAAAAGGCTAAGTTTTTACTAAAGAAGCATTTTGGCAACAAGCATAACATTTCTACAGCTTATGTACAGAAGGCTCTTTCATGGTTGTCAATAAGATAGGATGGCACAAAGAGCTTACAAGCTTACACCCTCTTTCTAAGGATGTTGCAACATCATGGTGGCCATTTACGAGAAATTGACATACCTACTAACTGATTGTAGCTTCCCAAACATTACATACATCTCCTTTTTCTTCTTGACTAACTTCTCAACTCCTCTCTCGTCATCTGTGGTTTTCTCACCTTGCCATCCCAGTCCTTCCCTCACACTAGAACATGCTATTTCTGGACTCTAGTTGGTCAAACACCTCTCGCGTGCAAGTTGAATGTCAGTGCGGACTTCAGGGGTGATATGTCCTACTCCTCCTATTCCTTATTTTATTATCTAGTTATAATTGATTCTAATTTATTTCCAATAATAGATGTTAGCCAAATCAGCCTGTAGTTAACCACATTTTGGCTCACTTTTTGAATATAGGTGTAATATTGGCAATTTCCAATCCTCTAGTACTTATCTAAAATTTAATATTGATTTTTTGGAAGATCTCAACCAATGGATTCGCTATCTAATTGACCATTTCTTTTAGAATCCTGAGAAATAGATCAACAATTGATCTACTGGATTTCCAGTCCAGTAATTCCTTTCCAGCATCCATTCCATAAACTCTATGCAATATACACTTGCAACTCCTCTGCAATTTTCTTGTTCCCCCGGCATCATTCTCAGGGGGTCCATGTCCACTTGATCACTTGTCTTTTTATATTCTTAAAGGGACATAGAACAGAAAATATAGACATTTTTGCTCATTTCTCCTTGACGATTGTTTTCTCTCTTTATGATTTTTTTTTGTCTTCCTTTGCTACATTCAGAAATCATCTCAGTCTTTAGGTCTACCACTAACTCTTTGTGATAGTACAGATTCTATCGCCAATGTGTATAGATTTTAGTGTAGGATGATTGTGATTGGCTGAGAGCGTAGCCACACCTTCTGGCAGGTCTTAAAGGGTTGCTCCTAGCCAGACCAGGTCATTCCGTACTGGTCGATCTTCATGTGCTACGCTCCAGTCTTCTAGTTAATAAAAGCCTTGGTTTGGATTAACAAGCCTTTGATTATTTCAACGTGCTCTACACGTTTGTTTCTTTCAACTTAATAAGCTTTATTTCCTTGGTTAGTCTTGGTTGATTCATCCCTTCCTTAGATTCTTTGTTCCTTGCTAGCATTTATGATGCCTGAATGGCATCCCAGTATTTCTGCTACTTGCCAATGATCTTTTCTTCTAATCTATCTCCCTAGTTTACCTTTATCCTTGTTTCACTTCCTACAGATACAGCCTGAGTTTTTCTAATATTTTCTTTTTTATTTGTATGCTCATTTCATTGTAATTTCCTTTATTTAAATTAAGCAGAGTTGATTCTACCTCACGTTTCTTGTTTTCAAACTGAATACAGAATTCTATTATGCCATGATCACAATTTCTTCAGGGAATGTTTATGCTCAGGTCATTCATTAAATCTTTACTAGATGCACACTAGCCTCTCCTGGTTAAGCCCATAATGTATTGCTCCATACGCTATCCCAAAAGCACTCTTGGCTTCCTTTTTTTAAACTTGATTAAACCAATCTATATTCAAGATTCCTTTATTGTCATGTAATAATACAGAAAATGCAATGTTACATGAAAAGAGGTGCCATTTGTATTGCCCAGCACCCTTCCAGTAAGGGAGAAAGAGTAGCAAAAGAGAACACTTTCAGATACACTGAGTATCTGAATTCACCTCCAGTGCTCCCACAGCCTCTGCAACTATACAGCTCCAGATCCAGATCTCCAATACGATCAGGAAGCCTTCAGCACCTGAGGCCCTTCAGGAGCCTTTCTTCCCCTCAGCACAAATTCCAGTTCCAATACCTTGGTCCCATGAGTCAGTCTCCAGCAGCCTGTGTGGGTCCTTTGACCTCATCGCCAGTAGTCCACAGCCTATGTGAGTCGCAACTGCAAGCTGCTGACCACCTGTAGCCTGTATGGATTCTTCAGTTGCTGAGGCCCTCTCTGGTCTGCTGCCGTGATCACCAAACTATAGGGTCCTTCAGCTGTTGATTGAGCTACTCACTGGTTTGCTGCTGTCAATGTCCTGTCAGGTCGTCTCCTTTGCTTCTCCTTCTCAATGGGGTGGGGGGGGGGGGTGGGAGATGTTGGTGTTCTCCCTGTTACTGGTCACATTCTTCAATTTTTCCTTTTCTGTTCTTGTTTTTCTCTCTCCCTTATCACCTTCTGAGGATCACATTTTAATTTATCATCTCTAGAAAATGCCCCAGTGGCCTTAGATTTGACTGGATACAAGAACTTGTGTCCATAGATTTCAGTTCCATTGTCTTAGGAAATCTTAACTTCCTCGTTCCTGAATCAATTCTCCAGCCACACATTCTATTGGCATGTTCCTGTAATCAATAGGATGTGTCATTGGAAGTTATCTGCAGTTACTACTTTTTGAGGTCCTCCTTTTTGTCTCAAATTCAATTTACAGGACCCCTGTCCCTTCTGGTAATCTGCTGCCCTCTTTGAGAAGTCAGCATTTAATTGAGGGTATTGTGAAACCTAATTTGAGGGAAATAAGCAATAAATCTATACATTGCTCTCTTTGAGAATGATATTGTAAGAATATTCCTCATTTGTTCTGCTGAGTAATAAGTTTGTTACTCAAATGTGTGAAAAATAATCCAGGTGTGACTATATTCACTTCATTTTTGGCATTCTGGTTTATGCCTGAAAATATACATTTCAAAACAGTGTCATGGGATATTTTTCAGTAGTTTTGAACATGACAGTTGCCTGCATTAGTTTTTATCTCCTATTATGTTTAAGTAAATCAAAATTGTCCCAGATACAGCACTTTGAATGGAAATTACTGTAATTTACCAAAGTGTATGCTCACGTGCAGATATTTTGTGCATCTTCAGGCTTGAGGATTGAATAATAAGGCACAATTGAGAAAACATTATCCAGAGCATTGCAGGAAGGTGGACCCAAAAAGGAGCATCCATGGTGAATTTTAAGATGACAGACCTATCAGCAGGGTTCATTGCCAGAACTGCATTTGACAGTTGACACTGCTCAATGATGGAACTTGCAAAGCAATGTCAGAATTTGAGTCTCTCATTGGATCTTATTTTTAGCATCTAAATGCCAATTACAATTCAGGCTAATTGTCCACCACTTTCATAATTGGATAAGGGAGGTCACAGAGCTTTATTCTAAATAGCTGTATTTTCTATATTCAGGATGTAGCAAGGCTAACGCTGACCATTCCTACTTTTGCCCTTGCATTTTACATTAATTATATTGGAAGCTTATTTTCAGCTTGGCATAGTACAGTCCATATTGACCCAGGGTAGTTAATTTGGCATGATATCAAAAAGCCAGAAGATTTTGCCATGCCACAACAGCACAGATTGTGTTACTTTGGAGTTTTGCTGCAGTTCGTAAGCATATGAGTTTGAAGTTTTGAGTTGAATGATTTGTTCTTAATCTCTGTCAGCATAATTAAATGTTGGCATTCAAGAGGACTAGAATATAAAAAAGCAAAATGTAATGTTGAAGCTTTATAAAGCATTGGTCAGATGGCATGAAGTATTGTGAGCATTTTTGGGCTCCTTGTCTAAGGAAATGTGTTGGCATTAGGAAGAGTCCAGAGGAGGTTCACAAGAATGATTCCTGGAATGCAAGGGTGATGGTATGAGGAGTGTTTGATGGCTTTGAGACTGTACTTGCTGGAAAAAGTGGGGATGGCTCTCTGTGGAAGTGGAGAAGATGTTTCCTTTGGTGGGACCAGAGGCCACAGCCTCAGAATACAAAAATATCCCTTTAGAATAGATGTGTGTGGTGAATTAATGGAGTGTGTAGCTGCGGACGGCTGTGGGATAGGGTATATCTAAGATGGAGATATAAAAGTTATTATTAGGAAGAGAATCCAGGATTATGGGGAGAAGGAAGGAAAATGGGTTAAAAAGGATAGGAAATCAGCCATGATGGATTGATAAGGCAAACTCAATGGGCCGAATGCCCAAATTTTATTCATGTGTCTTATGATCTTGTTCTAACTAGTGGAGTCTTTATTTCAAATGACATTGGTACTTGTGAAGATTGAGATATTGACCAATCAATGAAGTGTGCAAAGCTCCCATCAAGTCTGCTCTGCCTTTTGAATCATAACTGATTTATTTTTGCTTAGCCCCATTTTCCTGCCTTTGCCCTATAAACTTTGATACCTATGCTTATAAAAGAACATATTAGATTCTTCTTTAAATATACCATATTACCTGGCCAACACAGCAATCTGTTGAAATTGATTGCCAGTTTACTTATACAACCCTGAGATTCTTTTTCCTGTGGGCCAGGTAGAATTTCTAATTATCAATAAATGTAAACTATACTCAAGAAGAATGAAAGAAATATCAACAAACTATGCAAATACAGAAAAATGAATATTCACTCATAAATAGTGAGCAAAGTAAGTCTTTAAATTAGCTTCTGGAGTCTGTTCTTGGGAGTCTGATGGTTGAAGAGTAGCAACTATTCCTGAACATGGTGGTGCGAGTCTTGTGGCACCTACACCTCTTTCCTGATGGCATGTTCTGTGTCGTGTGGATCCTTGATGATTGCTGCTGCTCTCTGACGGCAACATCTCATGTAGATGTTCTTGATTGTGGGATAGTTCTGCCTGTGATGAACAAGGCTGATGCAGGGCTTTCTATTCAGAGGTACCAGGCTGTGGTGCAGCCAGCCGGTTAGCACTCTTTCCATTGCACATCTGGAGAAATTTTTTGCCAAGGGTTTTGATGGTGTTCTAAGCCTCCTCAAACTCCTGAGGAAGTAGAGGTGCTGACGTGTTTTCTTCAAGATGGCATTAGTATGATGGATCCAAGAAATGTCCTCTGAGATAAGAAATCCCTCTTCATCTCTTCTATTCTGAGGCTTTGTACTCCAGTCCTCTCCCACCGCTGGAAACATCATTTCCATGTCCATTCTATCTGGAGATTTCAATGAATTCCTCCCCACTCCACTCCGCAATCACATCCTTCTGAACTCCAGCATGTACAACCCCAGAGTCATCAAGATGTTTATTGTCTCATCTTTCTCATAAATCTCTCTGGACTCATTCCAAAGCCATCAGATCCTTCCTTGCAAGCATTACATCTTGCTTTTATATTCAATTCCTCTTGAAATAAATGCTCATGTGGCATTACTTAACTTGCAAGTTAACCTTTGGAGAATCCTGCACAAGTACTCCTCAGTGCCTTGTGGACTTCTGCTTTCTGAATTCCCTCCCCATTTAGAAAATACAGCTTTATTCCTTCCAAAGTGCATGTTCATACTTCCCTGTGCTGTATTCCACCTGCTTCTTCTTTGCCCATTCTTCCAACCTATCCAAATCCTTTGGCAGACTCCCTGTTTCCTCAGCATGATCTGTTCCTCCACCTATCGTTGTATTAACTACAGAAATTAGCAGTTCCATCATCCCATCCATTCTATTTAAATGTAACATGAAAAATAGCAGATTCAACACTGGCCCTTGTGGAACACCACTAGTCACTGCCAGCCAGCTAGAAAAGGCCCCCTTTATTTTCAGTCTTTGCCTTCTGCTAGCCAACCATTTTTCTATCCATGCTAGTTAGTACTTTTTCTGTAATATCTTGGGCTCCTATCTTTTTAGCAGCTTCATGTAGAGCACATCAAAGCCTTTTTTTTAAACATTTAGAGGGCAAAATTGAGAAGTACAGAGATGAATAGATCTACTTGCTTTGATGTGTAAAGCTCCAGCGACACCCAAGAAATTAGATCTATCTTGGACAAAGCAGCCCACTTAATTGATATTCCATCCACTAACTCAATAATTCATTTCCTTCACCACTAATGCAGATTGTTTGTGTGGTTTACCTTCTATGACTGGCCTTGCTACTCTATCAGTACCAAACAAACCTGCAACCTCTACCTCCCAGAAGGATGAGGACTTTAAGCTGAAGTCGCACAGAAAGATGTAGAGGCTGGAATCTGAAGCTAAACATGATCTGCTGGAGGAACATTTACATCAAGCTACAATCTGTGGGAGAAAAAGAATGGTCGGCATTTTGGGCATTGCTTTTCTCCCTCTGTTTTTGACCTGCTATTCCTTCAGTAGATTGTGTGAAAGACTTTAAGTTAATGGAAACACTACCACCTGTCTATTGCTCTCCATTCTGCACACTACTCCTCTTTGGAAATGTATTCAGTCCCTCATTGTGGCTGAATTCATGTCATGGAATTCCCAACACAACAAGTTGATGAGAATGCCTTCAGCAAGATTGCAGTGTTCAAAAACATGGATACCCAATTAGAGATGGGTAATAAATTGTTTTGCCAGCACTCCCAGATTCTGAAAAGATATAATATTAAAAATATTTGTCAGCAAAAATGTTGAAAGTGACTAGCATACATAGAATGTTTCCTTTAAAGAGGCCGATAACCTTGGAAAAAATTTGGATAACATTACTTAAAAAGAAATCAGCCTATGATTCAATCATTTTTGGATATAATCCCAGTAAATTTAGAAAAACATGTTGATTTTTCAGAAATTTGGTGGAACCCAATCTAAACCAGAGTTCACTGTGGATCTAAAGGGAGCTGCAATTGAATGGGCTTCAAAAGATAAATCGAGTAAGAAGAATGTTATTGAGGTAAATATTCTGGTGTTTTGTACAGTGTTCAAAGTAGCCAATCATCATCTGGCTCTTATTTTGTTATTGCTTTACTGAGCTTTATCATTTTACCTTGGTGTTTTTCATTCTCCCTTTCAAAGTATTATTACTTTGAAAGCTTACTCAACAAGTTTTGGGTCCTGGGCTGTGGTTCTATGTGAAATGATTTTCACCTCTGCTCACATTCCCCATGGGAATGTCAGTGATTAAATATTGGTGAGCAATATTTCAAATGCAAGACCAAAATCAAGACAAGTTAGAGTGTCTTTTTCAGTTTGGAATAGAATAAATAGTTGAATAATTGATATTACAGTCTTTTGCCTATTTATAGCTTCTGTAGAAACTTGGGATAAATTATTTTTTCCATGTGTTTTTAGCATTGAAAGCCAAAAATTCAAAATAGCCTTCCATTTTGAGGTTCTATAATCTGTTGTCCTTTGAGTAGAAGAAAGTAGAATTCAAACCCACAATAAAGACTAAATTTGACCCCCATATTTGTAAATTTTTAGGGGAGAACTGGATACCAATAGAGAAGCTAATGTGAACATTTAAAACTTAATTCAAATGTTCTAAATGAGTATTCCTGAATCAATTTATTTTTTTTAATTTAAACTATCATAAAATTAATTTCACCTTAATAATTTAAGCCTTGGGTATACTGGGAAAGAAGGATTTTGCATTTCTGCTAAATCCTGCTAAGTTTGTCCAATTCTTCAGAGTTGATCTTTTTCCCATTTGCATTCCACACCAGTATACCAACCAAAAGAGCAGGAGGCATCCACCAAACCAGCATAGGATTCAAACAGCAATTTATTTTTATTGAGGCTGCAATATTATCGCTGTTGAAATGTACGAGAGTAACTTCGCATATTTTAAATAAATTTCATACATTTAAGGTCAAATTGTGTCATAAATTTAAATAATGTACTCATCAAGCTCTAAAGATTTATTGTGCAATAAATTGTTAACGCCCTAGGCTGAAGTAATTTTTGGTGGGACTATACTAAATTGTCCTGTGGGAAAGACTGTTCTACTGAAATAGACATTAGTTTACAAAAGGTGATGAGATTTTAAGATTTATATGTCAAGTAGTTGAAACATAAGATGCTCTAAAATGTGCATAAAGTACTATCTTCTTGATTATATGTTTCATTAATGGAAAAAGATGCAATTTTTCAGCTTCGAACTCGTCAAGGAACAGAATTGCTGATTCAATTAGACAATGATAATTTCATCCTTGAATGGTATAAAGCTCTTGAAGAGACTATTAGTAGTCAGGTATGATTTGAATTGAAGCATTTTGCTTCCTATGTCTTTATGTAATTTTTGTTGATTTTACTGATGATTGACTGGTAAACTGTTCAAGTAACTTGAAAATTAATTGAGATTGCACAAATAACTTCATTACAGGTTGAGTCTGATGAAACTGCTGAAGATGATATGCCAGAGTCTCCAGGCACTGAAAAGCAAGATAAAGATAAAAGTAATAAAGACTTAAAGAAATCACGACGTAAGTCATAAAGTGCATGAATTTCATTCAGTTAGTTAAAATGTGTATTTCTGTTTCATCCTGCAAGATGTGATTAATTCTTGTTATTTTTGTTACAAGCAAGATTCATCATTGTATTGAATGAAATTTTTTCTAATTTTATTGAAACCTTTGCAAAGCTACTGAACAGTTTCATTTGTTATCATAACTTAAACACTTTAAATTTTAAACTCTTATTCCCATGCCATTGGATTTTGTAAACCTGTGTTCAATACATGTATATCTCATGGATATTTTTCGTCAAGAGTTTAAGAAATACTTTTTCCGTGACTAAAAGTGCAATGGCCTGCAATAATTTTTACAACAATCATGGTAAAAAAACCTCATTAACCATTATATATTTTTTCCTTTCCTAACTGTAGAGTTGTAGCAGCAATAAAAACAAAATACTCAGAAAGTATTAGTGAGGGAGAAACAAGGATTCTGTTTAGGCCGATAATCTTTCATCTGCAGTTTTTTAGTTTTCAAATTGAAGCATTAACTTTATTTGCATGAGTTTTTAATTAATGGTTTATATTGTTTCAACTCCAGAATGAAGAGAAAGTGCATATTTATGACAGTGGTCTACGAGTCTTAGACCTCCTTTACCTTTTGATATCTGCGGTTATTCATTCTCTGAAAATGAAGGCATTGTTTCAGAGAGTAGGGATGCTCCTTATGGTATTCCACAGCTTTATTGAAAATAGATTATCTGGTCATTACTTTGTAGTTTTTTGGGACTACAGGTACACAATCCTTTATCTGGAACCCTTGGGGGACAGTGTGTTCCGAATTTCAGATTTTTCCTGATTTCGGAAAGCCAGCTTTAAACCCACCCGAATTGTGCTGCCGTATCTACCCCCAACCCCTTCCAGTCATGCTGCCATCTCCCCCCCACCCCCCCCCCACCCCTCGCTCGCCCGACTCAAGCTGCCGGTTCTCACCCCCCCCCACCTGACTCACGCTGCTGATCTCCCCCAACTCGCGCTGTCGGTCTCTCCCCTCACCGTCTTACTTACGCTGCCAGTCTCCCCCCTCTCTCTAGCCCGACTTGCGCTGCCAGTCTCCCCCCTCTGCACCCACTCGACTGGCACTGCCGGTCTTCCTCCAACCCCCCTCCCCAACTTGTGCTGCCAGTCTTCCTCCCCACCTCACTCGCCCGACTCGCGCTGCCGGTCTTCCTCCCCCCCTCACCCGCGCTGTTGGTCTCCCCCTCGCTCGCCCAACTCACATTGCCGTCTCTCTCCCCACTTGCTGGATTTTAGATGTCCAGATAAAGGATTGTGTACCTGTATTGTCTATTGTATTTCTCAGTATACTTCCAGCTCAGTAGGTCAGTAGACCCAGTGCATTGTGCTGACTACCCTAGCATCAAGCATGATTTTTAATGTACAGAAGTTCTCTGTACCATGCTATCAAGTCATAGGCTGGTGAGTGGATGTCAATATGGCTCATGATTTTAGGTAGGAAACCATGTGCAGTTGTCTTACTTAAGCAGCACTCCATTTGCCTCAAATATTTCCAAATTGTTGTCTGCTATCTGCTCCAAAATGTTATCATTCAACGTATAGCATTTACAACCACTTAAACATAAGGATGCATGGAGGCAAAAGATGCAATGATGAGAAATGCAGCAAGGAAATAGCTCCTTTGACCCACTAAGCCCACATGATCAGCAACCATCACTGTACACCAAGTCTAGATTTATCCCATGTGCTTTATCAACTCTCCCCAGATTTATTTTTATTTTCCCATGAGATCTATCAATTCACCTGCACACTAGGGGCAATATTTAAAGCCCAGTGGTCATACCAACTCTCACTTGTTTGGCATACTGGAGGAAACTGGGGTGCCTGGAGGTTACTCATGTAGTCATGGAATATGAAAACTCCACGCAAGCAGCACCTGAGGTCATTATTGACTCCAGTTGCTAACATCATAAGGCCTAATGTAAAATTTCTGGATAGTTTTTTTTATCTTAAATGATAGGACGGGATAATTTCTTTTATTTCTGAATCAATAGGCAGGTATTCACAATCTTGTATTGTGTGTAAATTAAGTTAAAAACCTATTTTATTATCCTTTCTTAACAAAGCAACTGTAAAAAAAATTCCAGTTAAGTCTGATGTTTGTCTTTTTTGTTGTTTCAGCAATAAAATCTGGTAGCATAGATACTGCAGACCATAAAAAGACCAAAACAAAATTGAAAAAGTTTCTGACAAGAAGACCAACTCTCCAAGCAGTGCGAGACAAAGGCTACATTAAAGGTAAATAAAAATAAACTCTTTTTCTGAAAGAGAAGATGCCAATGCATAATTTAATTATTTTTTAAAGGATATGGGCAAAATGCAGTCAATATATTTCCTTTGATCATTGTTACACACCATGGACTTTTGCCTGTTTTTATATTAAAGTATTTCTAAACAAATTTTTTCTAATTAAACTTGAATGTTACTTGTTTCTGTTTTTAAAAAAAATCTCCAAAATAAAATTATGACATAATTTTTCTTTGAAGAAGTTGTACAGTGAGCATGCATTTTTGTATCTGTTTCATAGATAATAGGACTTAAAATTAAATTAAGTTTTTAATTTAACTTTAAATTAAACTTCAAGTATGAAACAGTTTTGGCAAGAATTTTCTGGCTGAAGCAAATGAATGTTTTTTGCATCTTTAATGAATGAATGTTGTTGGGTTCACTGCTCATATCACCATTTTGTAAAATTTTTAACATTTTGTTTGTATAGATCAAGTCTTTGGATGCAATTTAAGCAGTCTTTGTCACAGAGAAGGCACAACTGTACCTAAATTTGTGACACTGTGTATTGATCATGTGGAAAAGGAGGGTATGGTATTTTCATTGCTATTTCTTCAGAATTGTTAATACAAGCTTTCACAGCGCTTATGGAATAATTTCTAATGGATCCAGAATTTTTCACCTGATGAGGATAATAGTGCAAATTGGTAAACAATTCCAGGCAAAGTGGGTACTTTAATTTCACCCTAAATATGAACTAATCACATTTTTTGCAAAACATTAATTTTCATGTAATGAAAACATTGAGGTGTTACATTTCTGTAATTCCATCTCTGAATTTGTATTCCTCTTTATTGTATTGTTTCATCTTGTGCCATCAGGCTTGAATATTGATGGACTGTATAGAGTAAGTGGCAACCTGGCTGTTGTACAAAAGCTGCGATTTGCTGTCAACCATGGTAAGTCACGTGATGAATTGTGACCTTTATTTATAAAGTTATTTTGTATAGTTTGCAACAGAACCTGATTTTTTTTTTTATATTTGGCTAGGCCCAGACTCTGAGTCATTAGATTTTGTAAATTAATAAAATTATAACAGGGTGAAACATCAAAGCCAGACTACAACCGGTGATTTTGTTGAACTTAATCCCTGGTGTAGAATGACAATTCACAGTCTATTGCCTTTGGATGATTTTTTTCCCTTCTCTGGTCAACTGGGAATGAAAACATTTAAATTTGAGAAGTCCACCTGTAAAGCCCTGATGATAATTTTATTTAATAAATTAATTTCCATTATTTTCATGGCTCTAGCCATACAAATTGTTTATAACCATCTTTGAATCTAATGAATTGTGTAATCTATCAAGATTCATAGGATTGTACAGCATGGAAATAGGGTATTTGGCCCAGCTCTCCTTAAATCTTTATCCCCTTATCCTCAGTGACCTCAAGTTATATCTACTTCTGATATGGGGAAATGTTTCCTGCAGTGTACCCTATCTATACTCTTCATAATTTTATATAGAGCTCAGTCATGTTTCCTCTTAACCTCTTCTGCTGCAGGGAGAAATTACTTGGCTTCTCTGGTGTCCCTTCATAACTGGAACTCTCTATCTCAGGTCACAAGCTGGTAAATTTGATCTGTACCCTTGAGTTTTTCCTACAACATGGAGGGCAGAACTGCAGTCTGACTGAAGTTTTGTAAAATTAGAAAATTACTGGCCTACTTTTGTTTTCAATGTCTTGTTGGGTGAAGGCTGTATCCCAAGTACCTTCCGAGCCACATTATAGGTGCCTATCCTTTTATCCAAAATCCTTGGAACCAGACACTTTTTGGTATTTGGATTATGGAATTAAAATGGTGGCAGTACAAAATCACGCAAAACAAAGACACAAGGTGCTGGACATTGGGGGGAGGTTGCGGCAGTGCTGGGCGTTGGGGGCGGTTTGCGGCAGCGCTGGACATCGGGGGGGGGGTGGCTTGTGGCGGCGCTGGACAGGAGTGTGATGAGATAGACCATAAACGATAGCACTCTGCTTATCTTTGTACAGCTCTTGGCTTCCTCTTCTCTTCAAAGATCTCTCTTTGATCTGGTCCAGTTCATTCTGCAAGATTTGCATGGAGATTTGGACGGTGCCCAGCACCTCAGGTTCCCCATCCTTGCTGGTGGCCCGGTGAGGTCTGCCGCTGGTCACCAGCAGCTTGGCGTCGTAGATGAGGCTGTTGGTATCGGTCATGAGCTGCTGGATTGTCTAACCCAGGCGCTCGGCCTCCCACTTGTTGCTGTCCTGGGACTCCAAGTCTTTCTTCTTTCTCAGCAGCTCCAAGCTGCAAACTGGCATTTTCTTGCACACCTTCTTGGAGTCGTTCTCTCCCCCTATGGCGCCCTTCCTCTTGGGCTGAGGGGCCAAGGGCCACCCATTCTCACCATCACTCCCCTTGCCTGCATCGCTGTCACATGGGCTGGCCATGCACATGGCCAGGTGCGAAGTCAGATTGGAGTGCTGCATGATGGAGATGAGCATGCGATTCTCGTACTGCAGTTTCATCCTCACCTTGCCACTCAGTTCATTGACATACAGCCACGCCGCCTTCAGGTCCTCCTGCAGTGAGCCGGAGCACTGCCCAATTAGCTTCCAGGTGGCCAGGCCCTCCCTTCAGCACATTCAGCTTATTGGTCAGCTGCCGGTTGTGGTCTTTGATCTCACCAATGGAGTGCCACAGCAACTCCGCCTCTTCCACGAATTTCAGGTGATGGCGCAGCTCACCAGCCGAATCAGCGAAAGGTGAGCTGGGCCTGCTGGGGTGATGTTCCTGGGCCAGGCACTCCTCTCCTGCTCCTTTTCTTTCCCTTTCTGTCTTGGGTCCCAGCTGAATATGGCGAATCTGAGCCGCTGGACTTTGTTTCAGGTCCCATCTGTATATCGAGATTCGTAGGCACTGGACTTTTTTTTTCCATTGGCGCTTAGAAAGTAAGGATTCCCTAGTGTTCCACTAATTACCAACGCGAATGGACACGGGATATTCAGGTGTGAGTTGAATGTGGATTACATTGGGTCATGTTTGGTGCCAAATACAAGATTTAGTGAGCAGATGACATCCATTGGAAAAAATGTTCAGTTTTCGGTTTTTGGGTAAAAGATTAAACACTTGTAGCCTGATCTCTGTCTGATTATCCTTCTTATTAAAATGTTTCTAAAAGGCATTAAAAGCTTAAAACATTTCATATTAATCTTCACAATTCAAGATTCCTCTTTTGTCATGTAATAGTACAGAACCTGCAATATTACACAAAATTGCCTTCTGCTTGCAGTCAGACAAAGAGTCGCTATCAGAGTCACCTGACACCCCTTACAATATGAGAGAAAGAGAAGCAAAAGAGAGACCCTTCAGAGTGACAGCGTCTATGGATTCAGCTATAGTACTCCTGCAACCTCTGCAGCTGCACAGACTCCAGTTCGATTCATCCAGACCTCTGACACAATCAGGAAACCTCCAGTGCCTGAGACCTTTTAGGAGCCTTCATTGCTCTCAGCACCCTCTTGAATCCCAGCTCCAATGCCTGGTTCCCATGACCCAGTCTCCAGCAACTCACAGCCATGCGGATCCACCGACTGCGTCGCCCATAACCAGTGTGGGTCTCTCAGCCACCCCCCCCCCCCCCCACTGGTCCACCACCACCTGTAGGGTTGTTTCCTCTGTTTCTCATTCTCAGTGAGGGGTGCTCTTGCTGTTTCTAGTGGCCTGCACAAGTCCACTGCTTCCCCAGAGTCTAAAAGCCCTCGTAGTGGCTGCTGTGTACAGGCGTCACTATCTTGGGCACGGATCCTGAGGTTGCAGGATTTTAGTTTAAAAACACCATCAGTTTATTTAACAGGCTGTTCAATGTCTGTAAGGAACCACAGGCATTAGGACTGAGCAGGTAAATCTTTTGGAGCAGCGCTCTGTGTCTGCTCTTCTGGGTCTGCAGCACTGACAATGCAGTGACTCCAGCAGCACCACCATTCTTTTAGAAAAAATTAAAAAAAGTAATTAAAAAGAATTAAAGTCCTTACTGGTGTATCTAACAGTAGGAATAGCATCACCACCATGAAGTGGATTATTCCTATAGCGGCCTGGTCAGGAATTTCTAAACCTCCTTGTCAACGTTATCTACCTCAAGGATGGCATCTAAAATAACACAGGCCTCACAATGACCACTATTTAAAGAATTAATGACCATATCAGAATCATTATTTGTAAAATCATTGAAATCATAATTAAAATCCTTTATCTGACTGACTTCATTAAAATCTGTAAAATCATGGAGACAACTATCGGGGTGGCTCTTCGCGAATTTATCAACATTGCAACATTTTTAAATTCCTGTTTTAATGCCAGAATCAGAACTATTTCAATTAGTCTTCTCATCCAAACCTACCTCAGTCATCTACCTCAATATTCAAGGTGATACTTTCAATACCATCTGCTGGTAGTGAATCCACCTTAAACCTTGGAATAATAACTATACCTGCTAAGATATGTTCGAATTAGATGTTTGAGTGGCTAATATCATGTTCAATCCAGCTCAGCACTGGAGGTCCTGCCAGCAATGACTGCATTTATAGGAGGGGGTTCTTGTAGTCCACCCACACTGGAAGACCTCCCACAAACCTTTTCTTCATCATTAGCTTAACACCATAGCCCAGTTGCTTCTAACAAGATCCTCTTAGTCAACAGCTATGGAATCCCAGGGTGCACCACATCCATGACTCCGAATCTGGTGCTCATGACTAACCGCCAGTTCCAGTCACACTGTTTGGTCATGCGAGGTTGACATTCTCACAATGAACTAATCTCTGACTTGATGTCCATGCAGGGAATCATAATTACTCCCATTGTTTACCTGCATTTCATTTCTTCACTTTGACACTCACCTGTGGCATTTGCGATCCTTTGCTTTAATTAAATGATTGATTTCCCGCAATCTACACCATTTCAAAATACCCAGGCGCAATACCCATGGTCGATCTTGACACCAGTTCGAAGCCAGCTGCAAAGGCAGATAGGCACCACTGGAATGGCAGCATGCATCCAGAGTTGCCTAACTAACCAGATACTGGATAGATAAGGCCTTCTAATATGGCTGAATGTTGTCTTTAAAAGAGTATCGGGTCTGGTGTTTCACAGTGAGGTGAGTCTAGACACATGCATTACCATCACAGGTAACTTTAATGAACACACAGGAGACAAATGGGAGAATGTCAAATGGTACTCAGTTGCACATTGGACCCAGGTTGGACTCCAATACCAGTGGCTGCCAATACTCTACACGCTTATACACTCTACAGACGTGGACTTTCACTCACACTCCCGCTTGCCTGTACCAACGGGGGTGTGCCTCTCTGCAAGGCACTTCCTGCGATGTCCACAGTAGCAACCTGATGTGGATCGATCTCCGGGACTTGGACCACAAGTCACAGAGAGAGAAATGTGCTGTTTGTTGATGTTTTATACAGTTCTGATCTGTGCTTCTAGCCAATAATGACCCTAGGTGATTTAAATTAGCCAATGGCAAGGTGTGCTGGAGTCCAAGCTTGATGAACAGGTGATGTGACTTTTAAATAAGTTTAAGACAGGGAGGACACGTGACCATCTGCATTTCACAATATTCCAGACAGACAGGGAGGCCACATGTTTCTCCACAATTTACGTATAACATTAAATAAATAAAAAATAATAATTTTGAGGAAACCTGATCATTTTATTACTGCTTCTTGTTAAGCTATTGAAGGGATCTTGAGGATACAGAACAGTAAATGCTCTATTGAGACAAAATCTGCAATTTGTAATGCACTCTTGCTATGGACCCTGTATATTTGATATATCAGGTTTATGTGAAAGTTTAGCCATTCATAGTTGTTGATTTTGTACTTGGGCTGTTATCAGGATGCAATATGCATGTCCTGTGCAGAAATCAATTCCACTGGACACCTCTTGTGTTTTCATCTACTATTATTTTGGAGTTGATAGAGTGAGAACTGTCAAACCTTGCTGAAAACCCATACAAAAGATTGATTTATTCACACTGATGCTTGATTTCTTCTCAAGTAAATTAAAATAGAAATGTTTACATTTTGTTAATTGCCAGGGTTGGCAATACTGAAGTGATATGCCTATTCTGGGCATATAGGCCCTGTTGCTATAGTTTGGGATAGGTACTGTTAATAATTAAAGATATTTTAAGAGTTCCATGTTTTCAGTAGCAGATCAGTTACATCCACACTTATAATCAATAATCTTTTGATTATAAAGAAACCAATATGAAAGAAAGGAAGGTGATACTGGGAGAAATGGGCAGATGGAATCATTTGAGAGAGGGGATCCAGTGGGTAAAGTACAGTATGTGGGTAATAGGTGAATGGAACCAGGAATCTGGGAGACCAAAGATGAGTGGTGTAAGAAAGGAATGGTAATGGAAGGATCATAAGTTGTTCAGAACTTTTAGGGAAGTGGGGAAAGGAAGGAATAAGGGGGAGGGGTTACCTGAGAATTCAGTGTTCATTTCATTGGGTTGTGGACTACCTGGGTCTGAACTTAAATTTAGTATAGGCCAGACTTGATTACATAATTTAAAAAAACTAGATTTTATTTTTATATATGGCTAAATCCTCCAAAATAGTCTTTAACATACAAAGTAGTTGATTTGTACAGAGTGATTTGTTTCTAATTTTATTAAAGTGTACCTTCCTTACAGATGAAAAACTGGACTTGAAAGATAATAAATGGGAGGATATTAACGTCATTACTGGGGCTTTGAAGATGTTTTTCAGAGAACTTCCAGAACCACTCTTCACATATCATCTTTTTAATGATTTTATCAATGCCATCAGTAAGTAAAAATAATAAATGTACTGTCTCATTCTCACTTTAAAATTGTAATTTTCAGAAAATTACGATCAATTTATTTTCTACTTAAAGCATTGACATTTATGCGACCATGAAGGAAATCAATTGTTGTCACTGTTTGTTTAATAACTTTATTTTAAGACCACAAGTTCTTAGTGTTCATACCTGTTGTACTCTGTACAACAATTGATTTGTATAATAATTAAATTTAAATTCTATCTAGCAGATCCATTATTAAAAAATTCACATTCTATTCAAGTATGGTGCACACATGAAATTAAAGGTATAATAGGGTTATTCCATTAATTCCAAGAAATACCAATGAATTTCATAGTACATTGGAAGGCATTGAAGATGCCTTACAAATCTAACTTGATGCCCTCATTCCTTAATTTAAAAAAAATTACACTTCAAAATGTAGATCAGAATCAGGATTTACTGTCATGAACAAGTCCTAAAATTCGGTGTTAAGCTTTAATTGTCTCATTTTGGATAGGAACTATTTTCCGATGTACTCCAAATCTGACCATTTAATAAAACTAATCTGCTTATTTAAAGTTGATTAAAGGCGAAGTGCATTTGCTATTTGATATTTAATTTAAGATATAATCATATAAGTCAATGATTCAGCTATTTAAAACAGAAATTATACATGTAATTGAAAGACTACAGACTACCACCAGGTTCCATATCCAACATATCCTTCTATGTCATTCCTGCTACCTACTACGTTCCCATCACCAGACACACATTCCCCTCTTTGCTCCCTCCATGGCACCCTTGTCCCAACCTCTGTAACTACAGAAGATACTCTACTTGCAGCCACCCCTCCTCTCTTGCCACCATTCAGGGTCCCAAACAGACCTTCCAAGTGAATCTGCAGGGGTCATCTACTGCATCTGGTGCTCCCATTGTGGACTCCTCTACATCACATCATTAACCACTTTTGCTCTGTCCGTTGTAATAGCATGGATCTCCCAGTGGTCATTCATTTCAATTCCTGGCCCATTTCCCTGCTGGCAGATCTGTCCATGCACTGCCAGTCTGAGACCACCTGCAGATTGGAGGAACAATGCCTCCTCATCTTTCTGGGCACCCTCCAAACAGATTGTATTAATATCAACTTCTCTGGTTTCCCTTGAAATCCCCCATCCCAATCTTCCCCTGTCTCCTTTCCTCTGGTGCACTCACTCACTCCTCAGAGCCAAAATCAATGCTCACCTTTCCTCTTATCATTATTCAATTAACATCTTTTGTCTGTTGGTCTGTACTTCTCCACCTCCCATTCTTTCCTCTTTCTCAGCCTTTAATTCAGAGGCTTGTCTATTTTCACTCACACCTTAAGGATGGGCTAAATGTCAGTAATATATCTTTACCTCCTGTGGACACTGCGTGATAGACTGAGCTCCTCCAGCATTTTGAACACAAAGACAAAGTGTGTTTTGGAAGAATCCAAAGTTTCTGATAGATTCAATTTTTATTCAACTAATAGTTTCATACTTGACTGAAATACTTAATTATATTAAGTAAATCAGAGTTCACAGTTTAAATTGCCACTATTATTATTCCACTCTGCTTTATTCCACAAAGTTGTTGATAAATTTGTAAAGAAGATGTGATTTTGGGTCTTATAATTTACTTATGTTATAGAAAGTTATAGAACAGGGGTGGCCAAATCGCGGCTCGCGAGCCACATTCAACTCTTTGACCTTTAATATGCGGCTCGCTGCCGGTCTCCCCTTCCCCTACCTGCCCGACTCGCGCTGCTGGTCTCCCCTCCTTGTCTGCCCGACTCGCGCTGCTGGTCTCCCCCCTCGCCTGCCTGACTTGCCGACTTGCGCTGCCGGTCTCCCCCCACAAGCGCCTGCCCCGCCCAACTCACGCTGCCGGTTCTCTCCCCCCCCCCCTCGCCTGCCTGACTAGCGCTGCGGGTCTCTCCCCCCTCGCCCACCCCGACCCCTACTCACGCTGCCTGGTTTCCCCCCTCAGCCTGCCCGACTTGCGCTGCCGAGTCTCCCACCACATGCCCGCCCAACTCACGCTGCCGGTCTCCCCCCCCCTCGCCTGCCTGACTAGCGCTGCCGGTCTCTCCCCCTCGCCCCCCCGCCCTACTCACGCTGCTGGTTTCCCCCCTCGCCTGCCCGACTTGCGCTGCCGGTCTCCCCCACATGCCCGCCCAACTCACGCTGCCGGTCTCTCCCCCTCGCCCACCCGCCCTACTCACGCTGCTGGTTTCCCCCCTCGCCCGGCCAACTTGCGCTGCCAGTCTCCCCCCTTCGCCTGTGCCTGATTCGTGCTGCTGGTCCTCCTCGCCCACCCGACTTGCATCTTTAATAGCCTGATATCTGTAGCATTACATTTTAGTCATAAAAAATTATGATTATAATAAGACTAATTTTGTAAGGTGGAAATCTGATTAAAATATCTTTCTTTTTTGGTTTACTTTTTTTACATATTTGTGTCTTTGTGATTATTGAAACTAATACAAATTAACAGTTTAAAAACTGCAGGCAGGAATAAAAAATATTGCATTTAATATGCATTTCTTAAAATGTATATAAATTTTTTGTTATAAAATGTGTATGTAACAATAAAAATGTATGTGTGAATTTTGTTCTTGTCCTGTGGCTCTCAAGCATCTGAACTTTATCGTTTGTGGCTCTTAAATTAATTAAACAAGTTTGGCTACCCCTGTTCTAGAAATTGTTGGATAATGAAATCTCATTGAACATCACCTATTTATTTTGCTTATTCAATCAGGAATTTTTGAACTGCAGATGGCTTTAAGTTCCAAACTAATTGAGGCACTTTAGATCTTGAAGAATGGAGCCAACAATCTATCTTAACCAATCAGATTTAGAGATAGAAAAAAGGTTGAAGTGACTTGAAATGGAATTGTATTTACAGAAAAAAAGAAAACCAGATCTAATTGCTTATAGCATTGTAGAACATGACACAGGGTCTTTATCCCACTGAGTCATTGTCAATCTGAAAGCAGCTATTTTTTGATAATCCCACATTGATCACATTTTATTCTCTCACATTCCCATCAAGCCTCCCACATATGCCCCCACTCTCCTGTTTTACTAGTCTCCAGCATACTTGGGTTAATTTACAATTGCCACTTGATCTGAGAGGCAACTGGAGCAATCTGCAATTCCTGGAAGAGCATGCAAAATCCACACAGGCAGCAGTGACGGTCAGGATTAAATTGATCACTTGGAGCTGTGATACACCAATTTGACTGGTTACACAGTGCTATGGGAATTGATAACCAATTTTGTTTTTGTTTCTTTTCAGCACTCAACCAGAAGGAGCACAATATTATTAAAATCACATTAACTCGTAAAACAAATTGTGTTTGGAATTGTAACAGATTGGTTTGCTACTGTTTTGAAATTGTTCATCAATGTTCATAGCTATTTTCCAGTAGCTTGCAGTGCACAGTTCAGCCAGAGGGTGGCACGTGTTACTCACAT
>NW_027212248.1:0-21735 GCF_036971445.1 Narcine bancroftii | reverse complement strand
CACCAGGAGTGTGTGAACGGACGGTGCGGAGGGAGCTTCACTCTGTGTCTGACCACGGGAGTGTGTGATGGGACGGTGCGGAGGGAATTTCACTCTGTGTCTGACCCCAGGAGCGTGTGATGGGATGGTTCGGAGGGAGCTTCACTCTGTGCCTGACCCTTGGAGTGGGTGATGGGATGGTGCGGAGGGAGCTTCACTCTGAGTCCGACCCCAGGAGTGTGTGATGGGACGGTGTGGAAGGAGATTCCCTCTGTTGACCCCGGGAGTGTGTGATGGGATGGTGCGGAGGGAGCTTCACTCTGTGTGTGACGCCAGTGATTGTGTGATGGGACGGTGCAGAGGGAGCTTCACACTGTGTCTGACCCCAGGAGTGTGCGATGGAATGGGGTGGAGGGAGCTTCACTCTGTGGCTGACCTCGGGGAGTGTGTGATGGGACAGTGTGGAGGGCGATTCACTCCCTGTCTGATAAAGGGAGTGTGTGAATGGACGGTGTGGAGGGAGCTTCACTCTGTGTCCTACCCCGGTTGTGTGTGATGGGATGGTGCGGAGGGAGCTTCATTCTGTGTCTGACCCCGGGAGTGTGTGATGGGACGGTGCGGAGTGAGATTCACTTTGTGTGTGACCCTGGGACCGTGTGATGGGACAGTGCGGAGGGAGCTTTACTCTGTGTCCGATCCTGGGGAGTGTGTGATGGGACAGTGTAGAGGGAGCTTCACTCTGTGTCTGTCCCCAGGAGCGTGTGATGGGATGGTTCGGAGGGAGCTTCACTCTGTGTCTCACTCCGGGAGCGTGTGATGGGATGGTTCGGATGGTGCTTCATTCTGTGTCCGACCCAGTGAGTGTGTGAATGGACTTTGCGGAGTGAGTTTCACTAAGTTTCCGACCATGGGAGTGTGTGATGGGATGGTGCGGAGGGAGTTTCATTATGTGTCTGACCCCGGGAGCATGTGATGGGATGGTTCGGAGGGAGCTTCACTCTGTGTCTGACCCCAGGAGTGTGTGATGGGACAATTCGGAGGGAGATTCACTCTGTGTCTGACACCGGGAGCGTGTGATGGGAAGGTTCGGAGGGAGCTTCATTCTGTGTCTGACCCCGGGAGCGTGTGACGGGACGTAGAGGAGGGAGCTTCACTCTGTGTCTGACCCCAGGAGTGTGTGAATGGACTTTGCGGAGTGAGTTTCACTATATTTCTGACCACGGGAGTGTGTGATGGGACGGTGCGGAGGGAGTTTCACTATGTGTCTGACCACAGAAGTGTGTGATGGGACGGTGCGGAAGGAGTTTCACTCTGTGTCTGACCCCGGGAGCGTGTAATGGGATGGTGCGGAGGGAATTTCACTCTGTGTCTCACTCTGGGAGCATGTGATGGGACAGTTCGGAGGGAGCTTCACTCTGTGTCTGACCTTGGGAAGTGTTTGATGGGACGGTGTGGAGGGAGATTCTCTCCGTGTCTGACCTCGTGGAGTGTGTGATGGGATGGTGTGAGGGAAATTCACTGCATGTCTGAACAAGGGAGTGTGTGAATAGACGGTGCGGAGGGAGCTTCACTCTGTGTCTGACCCCGGGAGTGTGTGATGGGATGGTTCGGAGGGAGCTTCATTCTGTGTCTGACCCCGGGAGCGTGTGATGGGATGGTGTAGAGGGAGCTTCACTCTGTGTCCGACCCAGTGAGTGTGTGAATGGACTTTGCGGAGTGAGTTTCACTATGTGTCTAACCCCAGGAGTGTGTGAATGGACGGTGCGGAGGAAGCTTCACTCTGTGTCTCACTCTGGGAGTGTTTGATGGGATGGTGCGGAGGGAGTTTCAATATGTGTCTGACCATGGGAGTGTGTGATGGGATGGTTCAGAGGGAGCTACACTCTGTGTCTGACCCCGGGAGCATGTGATGGGATGGTTCGGAGGGAGCTTCACTCTGTGTCTGACCCCAGGAGTGTGTGATGGGACAATTCGGAGGGAGATTCACTCTGTGTCTGACACCGGGAGCGTGTGATGGGAAGGTTCGGAGGGAGCTTTACTCTGTCTCTGACCCCGGGAGCGTGTGATGGGATGGTTCGGATGGAGCTTCACTCTGTGTCTAACCCCGGGAGCGTGTGATGGGATGGTGCAGAAGGAGTTTCACTCTGTGTCTGACCCCAGGAGTGTGTGAATGAACGGTGCGGAGGGAGCTTCACTCTGTGTCCGACCCAGTGAGTGTGTGAATGGACTTTGCGGAGTGAGTTTCACTAAGTTTCTGACCACCGGAGTGTGTGATGGGACGGTGCGGATGGAATTTCACTCTGTGTCTGACCCCAGGAACGTGTGATGGGATGGTTCGGAGGGAGCTACACTCTGTGTCTGACTCCGGGAGCATGTGACGGGATGGTTTGGAGGGAGCTTCACTCTGTGTCTGACCCCGGGAGCGTGTGATGGGATGGTGTAGAGGGAGCTTCACTCTGTGTCCGACCCAGTGAGTGTGTGAATGGACTTTGCGGAGTGAGTTTCACCCTGTGTCTGACTCCAGGAGTGTGTGAATGGACTTTGCGGAGTGAGTTTCACTATGTTTCTTACCACCGGAGTGTGTGATGGGACGGTGCGGAGGTAGTTTCAATATGTGTCTGACCACGGGAGTGTGTGATTGGATGGTTCGGAGGGAGCTACACTCTGTGTCTGACCCCGGGAGCGTGTGACGGGATGGTGAGGAGGGAGCTTCATTCTGTGTCTGACACCAGGAGTGTGTGAACGGACGGTGCGGAGGGAGCTTCACTCTGTGTCTGACCACGGGAGTGTGTGATGGGACGGTGCGGAGGGAATTTCACTCTGTGTCTGACCCCAGGAGCGTGTGATGGGATGGTTCGGAGGGAGCTTCACTCTGTGCCTGACCCTTGGAGTGGGTGATGGGATGGTGCGGAGGGAGCTTCACTCTGAGTCCGACCCCAGGAGTGTGTGATGGGACGGTGTGGAAGGAGATTCCCTCTGTTGACCCCGGGAGTGTGTGATGGGATGGTGCGGAGGGAGCTTCACTCTGTGTGTGACGCCAGTGATTGTGTGATGGGACGGTGCAGAGGGAGCTTCACACTGTGTCTGACCCCAGGAGTGTGCGATGGAATGGGGTGGAGGGAGCTTCACTCTGTGGCTGACCTCGGGGAGTGTGTGATGGGACAGTGTGGAGGGCGATTCACTCCCTGTCTGATAAAGGGAGTGTGTGAATGGACGGTGTGGAGGGAGCTTCACTCTGTGTCCTACCCCGGTTGTGTGTGATGGGATGGTGCGGAGGGAGCTTCATTCTGTGTCTGACCCCGGGAGTGTGTGATGGGACGGTGCGGAGTGAGATTCACTTTGTGTGTGACCCTGGGACCGTGTGATGGGACAGTGCGGAGGGAGCTTTACTCTGTGTCCGATCCTGGGGAGTGTGTGATGGGACAGTGTAGAGGGAGCTTCACTCTGTGTCTGTCCCCAGGAGCGTGTGATGGGATGGTTCGGAGGGAGCTTCACTCTGTGTCTCACTCCGGGAGCGTGTGATGGGATGGTTCGGATGGTGCTTCATTCTGTGTCCGACCCAGTGAGTGTGTGAATGGACTTTGCGGAGTGAGTTTCACTAAGTTTCCGACCATGGGAGTGTGTGATGGGATGGTGCGGAGGGAGTTTCATTATGTGTCTGACCCCGGGAGCATGTGATGGGATGGTTCGGAGGGAGCTTCACTCTGTGTCTGACCCCAGGAGTGTGTGATGGGACAATTCGGAGGGAGATTCACTCTGTGTCTGACACCGGGAGCGTGTGATGGGAAGGTTCGGAGGGAGCTTCATTCTTTGTCTGACCCCGGGAGCGTGTGACGGGACGTAGAGGAGGGAGCTTCACTCTGTGTCTGACCCCAGGAGTGTGTGAATGGACTTTGCGGAGTGAGTTTCACTATATTTCTGACCACGGGAGTGTGTGATGGGACGGTGCGGAGGGAGTTTCACTATGTGTCTGACCACAGAAGTGTGTGATGGGACGGTGCGGAAGGAGTTTCACTCTGTGTCTGACCCCGGGAGCGTGTAATGGGATGGTGCGGAGGGAATTTCACTCTGTGTCTCACTCTGGGAGCATGTGATGGGACAGTTCGGAGGGAGCTTCACTCTGTGTCTGACCTTGGGAAGTGTTTGATGGGACGGTGTGGAGGGAGATTCTCTCCGTGTCTGACCTCGTGGAGTGTGTGATGGGATGGTGTGAGGGAAATTCACTGCATGTCTGAACAAGGGAGTGTGTGAATAGACGGTGCGGAGGGAGCTTCACTCTGTGTCTGACCCCGGGAGTGTGTGATGGGATGGTTCGGAGGGAGCTTCATTCTGTGTCTGACCCCGGGAGCGTGTGATGGGATGGTGTAGAGGGAGCTTCACTCTGTGTCCGACCCAGTGAGTGTGTGAATGGACTTTGCGGAGTGAGTTTCACTATGTGTCTAACCCCAGGAGTGTGTGAATGGACGGTGCGGAGGAAGCTTCACTCTGTGTCTCACTCTGGGAGTGTTTGATGGGATGGTGCGGAGGGAGTTTCAATATGTGTCTGACCATGGGAGTGTGTGATGGGATGGTTCAGAGGGAGCTACACTCTGTGTCTGACCCCGGGAGCATGTGATGGGATGGTTCGGAGGGAGCTTCACTCTGTGTCTGACCCCAGGAGTGTGTGATGGGACAATTCGGAGGGAGATTCACTCTGTGTCTGACACCGGGAGCGTGTGATGGGAAGGTTCGGAGGGAGCTTTACTCTGTCTCTGACCCCGGGAGCGTGTGATGGGATGGTTCGGATGGAGCTTCACTCTGTGTCTAACCCCGGGAGCGTGTGATGGGATGGTTTGGAGGGAGCTTCACTCTGTGTCTGACCCCAGGAGTGTGTGATGGGACAGTTCGGAGGGAGCTTCACTCTGTGTCTGAGCCCGGGAACGTGTGACGGGTGGTTTGGAGGGAGCTTCACTCTGTGTCTGACCCCAGGAGTGTGTGATGGGACAGTTCGGAGGGAGCTTCACTCTGTGTCTGACCTCGGGGAGTGTGTGATGGGATGGTGTGAGGGAAATTCACTCCATGTCTGATCAAGGGAGTGAGTGAATGGACGGTGTGGAGGGAGCTTCACTCTGTGTCCGACCGCAGGAATGTGTGATGGGATGTTGCGGAAGGAGCTTCACTCTGTTTCTGAGCCTGGGAATATGTGATCAGACAGTGCGCAGGGTGTTTCACTTTGTGTCTGAGCCTGGGAGTGTGTGATGGGACGGAGCAGAGGGAGCTTCACTCTGTGTCTGACTCTGGGAGTGTGTGATGGGACGGTGCGGAGGGAGTTTCACTTTGTGACTGACCTGTTCTATTTTAACGCAAGGCTGTGGAGTGATTCTGACTACGACCCCGTGCTGAGGAAGAGGAGTGGAAGCAGTCCAATCCGGAAGATCACAACGCTTTTCAACGAGAGCTCGAAGTCAAATGCGGGCAGTCTGCCATGGGGACAGAGATTGTTGCCTGTGTGGACTCTGACACAGGATGAGAGGTGAGGTGTTGATCAGAATCAGATCAACGGCACCGGCTCTTGGATCACAGGGTGGTGGTGGAGACCATGAACCCTGGTGGATCTCTCTTCTTCCCTCTGTGACCTTTCCCCATCTGTCTCTCTGTCTCTCTCTCTCTCTCTCTCTCTCTCTGTTTATCTCTGTATATATGCCAGAGTTCGTAGGGCAGTGGTGGTGAGCAGGAACTCCGGCTGATCTCTCTCCTTGTTTCTCTCTCCCTCTTCCTTTATCTATCTCTCTTTCTGTCATCCCTCTCTCTGTCACCTTTCTCTCTCTATCTTCCCCCCCTCGATATCTCTCCCCCCCCTCCTGTCGAGGGGTGGGGGAGTTTACAGGGCAGCGGGAACAGGAATCTTGGCAAATTTCCTCTCTCTCACTCCCTCTCTCTCTCTGTCCCTCTCTCCCTGAGGACACTGCATGATGATGTGGGAGCAGGACCCTGGCTAATCTCCCCTCTCTCTCTGACCCCGGAGTCACTGGGCGGTGACAGGGAGCATAAACCCTGGCTGATTTCCCCTCTCTCTAACCCCAGGGTCACTGGGCAGTGATGGGGAGAAGGAGCCCTCGCTGATTTCCACCCCGTCACCCTGGGGTCACTGCAACCTCCCCCATCCCCGTTGAGGGAGCTGAGGTGATGGAGGCCACCTGCTGTGTCTGGCTTCACCTTTCCCCGTGGGGCTGTGAATTCACGATAGCCTCTCGTCTCTCCCTGACAGCAAGCCTGCCCCAAAGGTTGTCTTACATGAGCGGAGGAACACACTGGACTCACTGCAAACTACCCACAGCCCTGCCGCCTCTCACCAGGCTGTTTGCAAGGTGGATCGCCAGTTCTCTGAGAAACCTGTCTCCGAAGTCAACAAGGTTGGTGGGCATCGCGGCCTCCTTGCTTGCCCTCCCCCTGACCCCCGCACACTGGAGGATTCCTCAGGCAAGTGGGCGTGGGTCCCAAGTCTCCGATCATCGTATCCGGGCCTGTCTTGTTTCCAAGGTGATGGTGGGATCGGCCAGACTGATCTCCCACCTACGTCCTCTCCTGTCCCCACGAGAGGGCAGGCAGACTGGCTCCTATCATACTGTGCAGCACGTCCCCTGCTCCCAGCTCTTTTTGATGAAGTAGACAAAGATGATGTGGTCAAAAATAATCATGACTTTTATTAGCAGAAACTCATGGTATAATAATGAAAGACAATAGGTACATACACAGCAATATCCAAGGGGAGTGTCCTCAACAGTAGAGATAATGCACAGCCAATGTTAGTACAGCCAGGCTCACCAGAGGGAGGACAGGCAGCTTGGCAGACATTCACCAGTCTCCCCCCGGCAGAATTACTTTCATACCGATATGGCCTCAGCATTCATGAGCGCTGAACTACGGCAAGCCCTGGTACGGAAGGGGATTGCCACCAGCTCTACCACGAGCTACAACCCGCAGGGCAATGGGCAGGTCAAAAGGGCTAATGCTACAGTCTGGAAGACTGTAAATCTTGCTTTAAAAGCACATGGTTACCCTGTTACCCGGTGGCAGGAGGTGCTGCCTGAGGCGCTACATTCTATTCGGTCATTAATGTGTACTGCAACTAATCAAACACCTCATATGTTTGCCTTTCCTAAGAAATCAGGACTGTGATGGACTGGCTAGCCTGTTTATCTGAGCCTGGAACTGTGCTGATGAAGAGCCATACTCGGACGCGTAAAACAGACCCCCTAGTCCAACCAGTTCAGCTATTGCATACTAACCCCAACTACGCTCATGTTAAATTCCCAGACGGGAGTACTGACACTGTACCCCTAAGAGATCTGGCCTCACCTGGTTCGCCCCTTCCTCACACCCCCTACTCAGAGTGAACCTGAGAGATTGGGCTCACCCCCACCCCCCTCCCCCCAGCCTTTGACCCCTAGTCAGCTTTCAGATGGCCATGCTGAGACCCCACTGCTTCATGCTGCCGATTCTGGAGCGGGTCCCACATTACAGACCCAGGACCTGTACCAGTTCCCAAGGTTGCAAAGGAGCCACCTGTTTTGAGACAAAGCACTAGAATTCATAAACAACCTGATAGTCTGACATATTCATAAAACATCTCATTATATTTCGATTGCGTATTTTGGCTGTTAGAGTATCTCAAGGCTTTAGTCTTTCCTAGCAGCTGTCCTTTTGATTTTAACCCTTCTTCTGCCAGGGGGAGACTGTGGTGAATGTCTGCTATGGATCTCTTTTAGCCCCTCCAGCTGAGCACCAGCAGCAGATCGTGAAAATGCGATCATTTAACCTGCCTAGTCTGTACTGGATCTCATAATTATAAGTTGAGAGTTCTATTCGCCAGCGTGCCATTTTATCGTTCTTGATTTTACTTTTGTGTTTAGTACTGAACATGTAGGCTACAGATTTCTGATCAGTGACAAGAGTAAATTTTCTGCTGGCTAGAAAGTGTCTCCAGTAGTGAACAGCTTCAATAATAACCAGGGCTTCTTTTTCAATGGCAGGATGATTAAGTTCAGGTCCGTGTAACATGCAGGAGAAGAATGACACAGGTCTGCCCTTTTGATTAAGGGTTCCTGCCAAGGCACAATCTGAGGCATCAGTTTCCACTTGGAATGGGACATCCTCGTCGATGGACGAGGGTGCAGCTTTGGCAATATCAGCTTTAATTCTCTCGAAAGCTTTCAAGGCCATTGGAGAGAGAGGAAAAGATTTAGTGTCAAACAGAGGGTGTGCCTTCGTGGCGTAGTCCCGAACCTATTTGCAGTAGTAGAAAAAGAATCCCATACATCTTTTAAGGGCTTTTGCTGAGTCTGGGGGTGGTAACTTCTTCAGGGGGGGCATTCTTTCCAGGTCGGGGAGGATTTCGCCCTTGCGGACAATGTAGCCCAGAATGGGTAGCTCCGTCACGTTGAACACACATTTGCCCTCGTTAAATGTAAGGTTGAGTTCTTTAGCTGTTGCTAAAAATTTCTTTAAGTTGTTGTCGTGCTCAGCCTGTGTTTTCCCACAGATAGTGACAATATCCAGATAGGAAACGTACCCTGTAACTCATATGTCCTAACAATCTTATCCATTTCCCTCTGAAACACTGACACACCATTAGTGACTCCAAAAGTTATCCTTTCAAACTGGTATAACCCCCCCCCCCCCCAATCAGCCTCAAAGGCTGTATAGGGTCGTTCCTCTTTTTTAATGGGGATTTGGTGATAAGCTGCTTTGAGGTCGATAATACAGTACACTTTGTGTTGTGCTAATCATTTCATTGATATGTGGCAGGGGGTAGGCATCCAGGTTAGTGTAACAGTTGATTGTCTGGCTGTCGTCAATAGCCAGTCATTTCTTACTGTGATTTTTCACAACTACCACCTGGGCTCACCACGGACTCTTACTGGGTTCAATTACTC
Organism: Narcine bancroftii; assembly: GCF_036971445.1. Classification (NCBI taxonomy): domain Eukaryota; kingdom Metazoa; phylum Chordata; class Chondrichthyes; order Torpediniformes; family Narcinidae; genus Narcine; species Narcine bancroftii. The sequence goes on along the minus strand of NW_027212248.1, from coordinate 12,841 downwards.
CCTCTTTAAGCAATCTCTGGGTCTTCGCTTTGATAAACTCATGATCCTCTTTGCTGTAAGAACGGCTCTTAGTGGCAATCGGCTGACACTCGGGATAAATCACTGAAAAGGGAAGGAGCTTTGATCTTTAATGCGGACAGACCGCAGTAACTAGCGCAGGAGATGGTAAGTGTGGGGAGTGGCCCACCGAAATTTAACACTACACTGTTCATTTGAGATTGAATATCTAACCCCAGTAACACAGGGGTGCAGAGCTCCAGCATAATAAAGAGCCACACATCAGCAAGGCAATGTCCCTGCAAATTTAAAGTAATTTTACACTTGTCCCGTATAGTTTTTGTAAGTTCACTACAAGCCATTGATATCTTTCGGTTCGCTGGTTATCTCCGCAAATTTAAGGCTCTGGCAACTCTCTTGTGGATGTAGCTGTCAGTACTCCCCAAGTCTATTAGACAATCAAGAGTCTCACCATTCACCTCCCCCTTCATAGTTGATCATTCCAGACCGTAACATCCTCCAAGCTTTACAGTCAATTGAGCTATCACGGGGGATCTCACCTCGCCGTCACTTGAAGTCGATTCACTCTGCTCGTCTGAAGATTCCCCCTTTTCATAGTTGTCTTCCATCCTGCAGCTCCAGGACACATTTTCTTGGTGCTTCTCTTCTTCTTATCAGTGGGAGTACTTTTCGCCTTGCACGCTTTAGCGAAGTGGCCGAGTTTCCCTCAGTAGCTGCAGGTAGCAAAATGAGCTGGGCACTTTTGTTTGGGGTGCCAACTCTTATCAGAGAAGTAGCATTTTTCAGTTCGCCCTTTTCTTTCCTTCAGGGTTCCAGCACTTCTGGATGTTTCCTTTTCAGTTTCTAACATTTCACTGGACCGTATGGCACTTCTCAGTGTTTTGGCCAGAGTGATTGCCTGGTCGTAGGTTAAGGGCTCCGTGTCCAGCAGCCTCCGTGGGATGTAACTGGAGTCAATCCTGATGACAAAAGCATCATTGTCTGCCCTGACATCACACTCATTTGCCAGTGAGTTGAGGGCCAGTGCATAGGCAGCATCAATTTCCCTGGGTTTATGGCGTCTAGTCAGCAACTGGTATCGAGCAAGCACCACATTCCGTGGCACTGCACAGTAAGCAGTTAGACGTTCCCGGGCTACAGCCAGAGTGGTAGCTCCTTGCGTTACGGTGAAAGGGACCTCACCCAGCAGAGAGTTCAGGTGGCCCCACTGATTTGCTTGATCGACCACGTAGTTTCGAACCTGGGAGTGTGTGATGGGATGGTGTGGAGGCAGCTTCACTCTGTGTCTGACCCCAGGAGTGTGTGATGGGATGGTGCAGAGGGAGTTTCTCTTTCTGTGTGACCCCGGGAGTGTGTGGTGGGTTGGTGTGGAGGGAGATTCACTCTGTGTCTGACACCGATGAGTGTGTGATGGGATGGTGCAGAGAGAGCTTCATCCTATGTGTGACCCCAGGAGTATGTGATGGGACCGTGCGGAGGGAGCTTCACTCTGTGTCTGACCTCGGGGAGTGTGTGATGGGGCGGTGTGGAGGGAGATTCTCTCCGTGTCTGACCTCAGGGAGTGTGTGATGGGATGGTGTGGTGGGATCTTTACTCTGTGTCTGACCTTGTAGTGTGTGATGTGACCGCGCAGAAGGAGGTCCTCTCTGTGTCTGTCCCCGGGGAGTGTGTGTCCTTGCTGCTTCGCTGGGAGTCAGATTTCCCAGCGACCTTTAGGTATCTTCTGGCCACCGCTGGCTGGCGGGCAACTTTCACAAACGGAATTTAGTATTTGGACACTCTTGGATTTGCGTCCATAATATCCTTCTACCACAGTGGTTCTCGTCCTTTCCCTTTCCACTCACATCCCACTGTAAGTAATCCCTACGCCATCCGTGCTCTCTAATCATGGAGGAATTACCTAAGGTGGGATGTGAGTAGGAAGGGAAAGTTGAGAATCACTGCTGTAGACCCAATTGTTCCTGAAATATTTTGCTTGCTAAAAATTGTCATTTCCTTGGGAGTTCTTAAACTGTCCACATAACAAGTCAATAAGGGATGATTCAAGGCTTTTTCTTTCCACTCACATCCCACCTTAAGCAATCCGTTACTGATCTCAGAGCACCGATGGCCTAGTGATTGCTTAAGGTGGGATGTGAGTGATGAGAAAGGTTGAAAACCTCTGTTTAATCATATCTAATTGACTCGTACATACGTCCTCTGGCGTTTGCTGATCCTGTCCTGGGAAACAGGCGCTGGCCGTCCACCTCAGAATCTTGTCGACCTCTATCAAGTCTCCTCTCCTCCTTCTCTGCTCCAAATCTCTGCTAACCTTGCCTCATTGGACTTGTTTCCCAATCCAGGTGACCTCCTGGTGAATCTCCTCTGCCCCCTCTCCAGAGCATCCACATCCTTCCAGTATTAAGGTGACCTGTACGATAACTCTGAAGAGGGCGCGCTAATTCATTGAGGACCCCTTCCTTCCCACACAGCCACAATGAGGAGTCACACTACTGAGGAGAGGTGGAAAATCTCGTGGTACGGTGCAAGAGTAACAAACCAAGACTCAACGTGGACAAGATGAAGGAGATGATCATGGATGTCTGGAGGACCAGGAATTACCACCCTCCTCTTCACGTCAACCACTCTGTAGTGGAGAGAGTGGAGATCCCCAAGTTCCTTGGAGTTCACTTAATGAGTGACCTATGGTGGACACTCAACATCTCCTCAATGGTCAGGAAGACACAAGGGCGACTGCACTTCCTGAGAAGAATGAACCGGGCACCGTCATGTCAACCTTCTACAGGAACTCTATCGAGAGCAACTTGGCTGGCTGCAACGCTGTGCAGTCCGGTCGCTGCAGAGAAACGGATTGGAGGTCATGAGAGGCAGAGATAGGGTGGACGGCCAGTGCCTGTTTCCCAGGGCAAGAATCAGCAAACACCATAGGACGTCTGTACAAAGACAAGGGAGGGGAATGTTTTTTACACAGAAAGCTGTGGGGGCCTGGAATTCATTGCCGGGGGGTGGTACAATAGGGATGTGCATCAGAGATCAATTCACAGGACCACTGGTGTCTCCCTCCACCCCCTCCGACGTGATCTACCGGGATCGTTGTCTGAAGAGGGAGTGCAAAATCGTAGAGGACCACTTCCACCCTCCCCCACACACAGCGTCTTTCAGCTGCTCCCGTCGGGGAAGAGATCCAGGAGGATCAGAGCTTGCACCACCAGGCTGAGGAACAGCTTCTTCCCACGGGCTGAACGGCCAAAGGAACTGCTCACTCTGACCCTCCGAAACAATATTTATTAGTATCGATGCAATACTTGTCCTGCGCATGTATTGTGTGTCTGTCTTTGTGTCCCGTCTGGATGTATGTCTGTGTGAGGACCGGAGAACGCTGTTTCGTTGGGTTGGACTTGTACAATCGGATGACGAGAAACTCGACTTGTTGCTTATATCAATCTGTTCCCTCTCCGCAGGAGGTGATCAAGAACATGGATTCCGTGTTCCGTGAACTCCTGCAACATAAGCGAGCCAAGTCGACCTCAGACACGTCCGCAGAGGCCGGAGCCCGCCTGCCTGCGCGGTGGGGCAGCCGCGATGTGACCGAGAAGCCCGCCGTCAAGCAGGGCCCCCCCTCCAGGTCCGGCGTCAAGGCCCGGGCAGCTGCCCTCTTCAAGCCCGGTGGCGGGGCTGCTACCGAAGGCACGGCCAAGGTAACCTCCTGGGGGCTGCACGCAGCGCGGGAGGGGGAGGTGAGACTGAGGGCTGGTGTCTCCCAGAGCCCTGTCCCTCATGGGGACACCAGCCTGCTTTGCCTTGCTACTGTCACCCTTACCGAAGTTTATTGTCACGCATGAAAATGGGGTAATGCCTTGCGATATTGCCTTACGACAGACGGATTCACCACTGCAAGTAATTGCCCTGTGCTCCTTACAGTCAGAGAGAGAGATTCAAAAGAGAGTGCCACCCCCCTCGAGAGTCACCGTGTGGCTGTGGATTCGCCTCCAGCACTACCGCACAGTCTGGTCCGACCGTCAGGGGCCCGAGCTCCAGATCCGAACCTCCGACACAGATCAGAACGCCCCTCGGTGCCCTCGCGTCCCGGTTCCAGTACCCTCCTCAGTCGCTCCAGTTTATATGTTAAACTCAATTTTTTAAAAAAAATTATTTAAAAGAGGAAGAATTTGGACAGGTACATGGACGGGAGGGGTATAGAGGGTGATGATTTGGGTGCAGGGCAGTGGGAGTAGGGGGAAAAAGGTTCAGCACAGACTAGAAGGGCCGAAGGGACCTGTTTCTGTGTGCTGTAGTGTGTCTACAGTTCTAGCCTGTTCATCTCCCTCTTATTCCCCTCAGTGACAAACTGTTTCCACCGGGGACAGAATCCCAAGGGTCCGCCTCCAAAGTCGATGCAGAACTTGGTCCATTTCGACTGGATCCTCGCCGATCTTCCTGACCCCGGGATTGGAGAGTGGTGGGGATGGGGAGCACGGGCTGCGGTCTGCTACGCCTCGCCTCGCCGGGCAGACCCGTCCTCCCCCAGGAACTGGAACAGCGAACATTTCCCTCTGTGGCAAGTCAATCCTTGTTTGGGTCAGGCGACGCAATCTGCGCTTGGTGTTCGACGTGTGTTCTCACCTGTGCTCCGTAGGAGCAGCTCCTGTACTCAAACGTTATTTTTCGCAATAAAGGCCGCTGTACATTTGCCTTCCTGACTCCCAGCTGAGTTTTCAGTGGTTCATGGGAAAGGGCTCTCAATCCGACCAGCGTCTTCACCCACTCCGGAACAAAAAGTCTTTCTCACTTTCTTCCAAAGTGGATCACTGCATCTCTCCTCTTATCAACTCCAATTAACACCTGGTGTCGGTTGGTCTGGGCTCCTCTCCCTCCAGTTCTTCCCCATCCCCTTTCCAGCTCTCTCTCTCTCTCTCTCTCTCTCTCTCTCTCTCTCTCTCTCTCTCTCTCTCTCTCTCTCTCTCTCCCTCCCTCTCTCTCCCTCTCCCTCTCCCCCCTTCCACATCCCCTTTCCAGCTCTCTCTCTCTCTCTCTCTCCCCTTCCCCATCCCCTTTCCAGCTCTCTCTCTCTCTCTCTCTCCCCTTCCACATCCCCTTTCCAGCTCTCTCTCTCCCCCTTCCACATCCCCTTTCCAGCTCTCTCTCTCTCTCTCTCTCTCTCTCTCTCTCTCCCACATCCCCTTTCCAGCTCTCTCTCTCTCTCTCTCTCTCTCCCCCTTTCCCCATCCCCTTTCCAGCTCTCTCTCTGTCTCCCCTTCCCCGTCCCCTTTACAGCTCTCCCTCTCTCTCTCCCCTTCCCTGTCCCTTTTCCAGGTCTCTCTCTCCCCTTCCCTGTCCCCTTTCCAGCTTTCTCTCTCTCCCGTTCCCCGTCTGTGGCATGCTGTTAGACAGAATCAGACATACACACACAAGGTAAAGACTGCACAACAGGCTTTAATCCACAAAGACTTCCACAGAGCCAGGCTGGCTGTACCTGCAGTAACTCTGAGAGAGACTTCGGAGGCCGGCGCAGGCTTATATCCCGGAGGGTGATTGACACCCGACTGGGTGGGGCTTGATCCATTCAGGTCGACTGATTGACAGCCGGCCAGGTGTTGTCCTGTCCCCTTTACTCTCCTGCAGGTACAGAGGTTGCCCCCTGCAGTAGGCCGGTGGTGGGGGCAGTATACAAAATACATTATTTACAGATTGAGACGATCCGGCAGCTGCCGGAGCCTCTGTGACCGTTGTAGGACTGGCTCCTGGTCACTGGTTGGAGGGGAAGTGGAGCGGGGGGGGAGCTGGCGGCAGGGGTCTGAGTGACTGGTGTGGTTCATGCAGAGGGATGGCCAAGGGGGCCAGGGTCGACGTGTGAGAGTCGTATTGGATGGGTGGTGGAGCAGGTTCATCCCCCATGGCTGAAGTGGACCTCTGGTACTCAAGGAGGTCCTGCGCGCCCCATAGCTGCCTGGGGACAGGGATGTATGGCCAGTCGGCATTGTCCTGGGCTGAAGGATGCTGTGGAATGGTGGGGGCTCCTGCTGGTGCCTGGTCCCTGGTTGATGGTGTCCTCCCTGCCAATGCCGAACCTAACGTAGGTGTAGTTGTGGTTCGTGCATAGGAGGAAAACCTGCTTGACCAGGGGTTCGGGTTTGTGTGCCCATATGTGCTTACGCAGGAGTACTGGTCCCGGGGACACGAGCCATGCTGGGAGGGACATTCCAGTCGCCGACTTTCTGGGGAATGAGAACAGACGTTCATGAGGGGTCTCGTTGGTAGCCGTACACAGAAGTGACCTAATAGCATGGAGCGCCACGGCCAGTATTCAATGGCCCACCCTTTTGACTTGAGGGCCAGGAGGACTGCCTTCCAGACCACCCTGTTTTCACGTTCCACTTGCCCATTGCCTCGAGTTATAACTAGTCGTGTAGCTAGTCGCGATGGCCCTCGCTGTCAGGTACTGGCAGCTCGTCACTCATAAAGCTAGACTCCTGGTCACTGTGGATGAAAGCGGGGTAGCCAAACATGGTGAAGATCTGCTCCAGGGCCCTGATGATTGTGGCTGTGGAGGTGTCTGGGCAAGGGATAGCGAAAGGGAAGCGTGAGTACTTGTCCACAACGTAGACGTTTCAGTTCATGGAAGGTAGGGGCCCTTTAAAATCCACGCCGAGATGGCCTTTATGACATGGGTCTGGGGCGGGCGGAAGAAGTGGGGTTTACACTCCATGCAGACCCGGCAGGCCTCAGTCATGTCCCTGACACCCATGATCGTATATGGCAGGTTCCGGGACTTAATGAAGTGGTACAACTTGGTGACATCCGGATGGCAGAGGGACTCATGCAGTGCCTGCAGCCTGTCATTGTGCATAGACGCGCAGGTCCGAGAGAGGGTATCGGGGGAGTCGTTAAACTTCCCGGGGCAGTACTGGATGTCGTAGCTGTAGGTTGCCAGCTCAACTCTCCAGCGCAGGATCTTGCCATTCTTGATCTTGCTCTTGTGGGCAGTGTTAAACATGAACGCCACGCCCCGCTGGTCGGTGAGGAGGATGAATCTCCTGCTGGCCAGGTAGTGGCGCCAGTGGCAGATCACTTCCACAAATACCTGGGCCTCCTTTTTGATGGTGGAATGCCCTAGCTCCGAGCCATGGAGGGACCTAGATAAAAAGGCGACGGGGAGCCCCCCTTGGTTGAGGGTAGTAGCGAGGGCTACCTCGGATACATCACTCTCCACCTGGAAGAGGGAGTCCTCATCCACAGCCTGCGTCATGGCGTTTGCGATGTCCTGCCTGATGCGCATGAAGACTGCCTGCCCCTTGGGTGGGAGGGGAAAAGTTGTAGCTTGGGTCAGTGGGCGGACCTTGTCCGAGAAGTGAGGGACCCACTGCGAGTAATAGGAGAATAGGCCCAGGCACCTGCGGAGGGCCTTTAGCGTGGAGGGGAGAGGTAGCTCCATTAATGAGTGCATCCTTTCTGGATCTGGGCCGATGACCCCATGGGCCACGATGTACCCCAGGATGGCGAGGCGGGTAGTGCTGAACACACACTTCTCCTTGTTGTAAGTGAGGTTCAGCTCCCTGGACGTCTGAAGGAATTTCTCCAGGTTGGCATCATGGTCCTGTAGGTCACGGCTGCAGATAGTGACGTTATCCAGATACGGGAACGTTGCCTTCAGCTTGTGCCGGTCTATCATGCGATCCATCTCCCATTGGAAGGCGGAGATCCCATTCATAACTCCAAAGGGAACTCAGTGGAACTGGTACAGGCGCCCGTCCGCTTAGAAGCGGTATAGGGCTTGTCCTTCGGGTAGATGGGGATTTGGTGATAAGCCGACTTCAGTTCAATCGTGGAGAAAACCCGGTATCGGGCTATCTCATTGACCATGTCGGCTATCCTCAGCAGGGGGTAGGCGTCCAGTTGGTTGGGTGTACCGGTTTATGGTCTGGCTGTAATCCACGACCATCTTCAGCTTACTTCCCACTTTGACCACCAGGACTTGGGCTCTCCAAGGGCTGTTACTAAGCTCTATAACACCTTCCGCCAGGAGTTGCTGCACCTCCGCCTTGATATTACGCCTCTGTCTGCGGCGTAATAGCACCTACTTCTGGCGGCGATCGACTTGCAGCCTAGCTAAGGTTTGCGAAAAGCGCCGGGGGGGGGGCGGGGGTTGATGAGTAGTGTGGAGAGGCCACAGGTTGGCCAGGGCTGGTAGGTCGGCGTGCTGTTTAATGTGAGTGGAGGTTGGGGCCCCCCAAAGGCAAGGGTGACACTGCAGGTGGCACTAGAAATCCAGGCCCAGGAGGACTGGGGCGCAGAGTTTGGGCATGACCAGGAGCCTAAACCCCGTGTATATCGGCCGAGCAGCGCCCAAGGGTACCAACAGTCTTATCCTTGGCGAAGAGGGCGATCGAGAAGGTGGTGGGTAGACTTAATTTTAGGGAGTGGGCCACGCTTGAGTGAATGAAACTCTTAGTCCTGCCACTGTCAAACTTTGTTACGTGCCTGTTGACTTGCATATCCATCAAAAAAGGGTCTGAGGTCATGAGGGATGTCCCTGGTCAGAGTGGTGGCAGTCAGGACCATCATGGGGTCAGAGTTGTCACTCTCCGGCTGTGTGTGGTGATTTACACCATCCAGAGGCCTGATGAGCATCAGTAGGGCGGCCTGGTCATCACCTGTGTTGACCATGTCGTTGTCGGTCATGGGATGTGGTGTGTGGCAACTGATGATGTCCGGAGGCATGGGGAGTGTCGGTGGGGTGGCCTGGTCATTGCCCGTATTGACCACATCATCCCGGTCGTCGTCACGGGGCCTCTGTGTCGGTCTCTGCCCGGCCCAAGATGGCAGCACCACGTGGGGGTACGCGGCGTGGCTGGCCTCCTTTCCCAGCCGTGTACATCGCACCAGGGGAAGTGACATCATCCTGTCAGCCAGAAGTGACATCACACCATAAGCTGGAAGTGACGTCACTGTGGTTTTTCGGTGTGTCGCGCTGGCGAGAGCATGGGCTGGTCCGGTGCATGGAGCACATGCTGCGATCGTCCCTGGCAGGGCTGGATGCTGCACCGTCAGTGTCGGGGAAGGCAGAAGTCGTAGCAGGGACAATGCTGCCGCATGGCATGCGCATGTGAAGGGGTCCGCGGGGGAGGTGGGGAGGTCATAGAAGGCCACTGAACTGCCGGCTGGTTTTGAGAGGCACACCTTAGCAAAGTGGCTTTCTTGCCACATCAGGAACAGTACTGGTTCCTAGCCGGGCAATTTTGGCAAGATCGTTGATCTGACCCACACCAGGACCCAAAGTACTTACAAGGGCGCCGGGCACCCACCGCAGCAATGTTCTCCTCCCCAGCTCGATCTAGGGCTGCAGCTGCAGTGTGAGGTGGCCATGAGGAAGCCTGGGGGAGCCTGGAATTGAAGGCTTCAATGTGCAGGGCTGCAACTTCCAGGGTTCAGACCACTTCCACAGTTTTGGTCAGGGCGTAGATACTATCTTCCAGTAGCTTCTGCCAGATGGCCCTCAAGCATAGCCCTTGGATGAAGGCATCCCGGATCAGCCTCTCAACCTCCTCTGCGCCTACCCTGGGTTCAGTCAGACACGGTCGGGCCAACTGTCGCAGGTGTCCCAGGTAAGACTCAGCCATCTCCCCAGGTTGCTGGCCTCGGGTATTGAGGAGGTACCTTGCAAAGACTGCATTCATGGGCGTCTTGTACAAGGTCTCGAGAGTGTTCATTGCTTTCTTATACTTGGAGAAGCCTTTGGTTCCCTGGAAAACGTGGGGGCCCAGCTTTGACCAGAGTAAGACCAGCTTCTTCCGATCTGAGTCCAGGATGCTGTCTGTGTGCGCCTCAATGATTGTTTCGACCATGTGCATCCAGATCTTGAAGCGTGTCTGGGCTTCCGGGTGGCATGGGTCGACTTTGAGGCTCCCTGCGCTCAGGAGTTTTTTCCATAACAGCCATGGGAAAAAGTCTTTGTTGATTAAATTGTGATGCGCTGTTAGACAGAACCAGACACACACAAGGTAAAGACTGTACAACATGCTTTAATCCACAAAGACTTCCACAGAGCCAGGCTGGCTGTAGCTACAGTAACTCTGAGAGAGACTTCAGATGCCGGCGCAGGCTTATATCCCGGAGGGTGATTGACACCCGACCGGGTGGGGCTTGATCCATACAGGTCGAGTGTTGTCCTGTCCCCCTTACTCTCCTGCAGGTACAGAGGTTCCCCCCTGCAGGCTGGTAGTGGTGTCTCTCTCTCTCTCCCCCTCCCCTTCACTGTCCCCTTTCCAGCTCTCTCTCTCTCTCTCTCTCTCTCTCCTTCCATGTCCCCTTTCCAGCTCTCTCTCTCTCCCCTTCCTTGTCCCCTTTCCAGCTCTCTCTCTCTCTCCTTCCGTCCCCTTTCCAGCTCTCTCTCTCTTTCTCTCCCCTTCCTCGTCCCCTTTCCAGCTCTCTCTCTCTCCACTTTCCCGTCCCCTTTCCAGCTCTCTCTCTCCCCCCCTTCCCCGTCCCCTTTCCAGCTCTCTCTCTCTCTCTCTTCTTTCCTGTCCCATTTCCAGCTCTCTCCCCCCCTTCCCCATCCCCTTTCCAGGTCTCTCTCTCTCCCCTTCCCCGTCTCCTGTCCTCTAGTTTCCTCGCTCTCTCTCCTCCTCTCCTTTCTTCCCTGTTTCTTTTCCTTTCCCCTTTCCTCTCTCTCCCTCGCTCCCCTCTCCCCTTCTATTCCCCTCTCTCTATTTCTCCCTATCTCCTTCCCTCTTTCTCCTTCTCTCCCCTCTTCCTCTCTCTCTCTCACTCGCTCCCCTTTTCCTTTGTCTCCTCTCTCTCCTCCTTTCCCCTCCTTTTTTCCCTTTCTTTTCCTCTCCCCTTTTCCCTCTGTCTCCTTTCCTCTCTCCCCCTCTCTCTCCCCATCCCCATCTCTCTTCCTCCCGTTTCCTATCCCCTTCTCTCCCCGCTCTCTCTCTCCCCCTCTCCTTTTTTCCCTGTTTCTTTTCCTCTCCCCTTTCCCTCTCTCCTTTCCTCTCCCCCTTCTCTCTCCCCTCTCTCCTCCTTTCTCCCCATCTCTCCCCCTTCTATTCCCCTCTCTGTTTCTCCCTGCCCTCTTTCTCCTTCTCTCCCCTCTTCCTCTCTCTCTCTCTCTCCCCTTTTCCCTTGTCTCCTTTCCTCTCTCTCCCCCCTTTCCCCTTCTCTCCCCTCTTCCTCTCTCTCTCTACCCTTTTCCCTTGCTCCTTTCCTCTCTCTCCCCCCTTTCCTCTTCTCTCCCCCTTCTCTCTCTCCCCATACCCATCTCCCTCTTTCTCCCCTATTTCCTTTCCCCTTCTCTCCCCCTCTCTCTCTCTCTCTCTCTCCCCTTTTCCCCCCTCTCTCATGGAGCCAACGTCGATTCTCACCTCTCCTCTCTCTGTACCCAATTTACACCTTTTGACTGCTGGTCTGGACTCCTCCCCCCTATTCTTCCCCCCCCACCCCCCATTCTTTCAGAGTCCTACCTGCTCTTTGCTTACTCCTTGAGGAAGGGCTCGGGCCCGAAACGTCGGTAATGTTCAAGATTCCTTTATTGTCCTATAACAAAAAGGGTGTAATATTACTGGAATTTGTTTCCATCGGCCGTAAGGCGGACAGAGTCGCCATCAGCAGAAATTGCCTGAAGCGCCTCTTACATTCAGAGAGAGAGAAGCAAAAGAGTGATATCCCCTTCCCCCCGCCACAGTGTTTCTGAGCAACTGTGGATTTTCTGCAGAAAATACGTCTGTGCCTCCGGTGGATGGTGCAGGACTGGCTGAGCCCGTCAGGCATTTACGTGATGTGTGTTCTTGCTCGCTCCCTTCCAGGTGAATGGTCGAACTCGGAACAGAAGTTGGCCACCAGCTCCGCCGTTCAGTGAGGTCACGGCTTCCACCTGCAATGCGATTCCCCATCTCCAGACACGTCTCCCCCTCGCCGCTTCCCTCCGCGGTTCCCTCATCCGCACCTCCCTCCTCTCTCATTCACTGCCCAAACAGTGCCAAACCTCAACCGTGGGGGGAGGGGGGAGTCGTCGGCCGCATCTAGAGCTCCCAATGTAGTCTCCTCTTCGTCAGGGAGACTGGGAGACCGCTGAGCACCTTCGCTCTGTCCGCATCAGCCCTTCGGTCCTCGATGTTGTGCTGACCCATATTCCTTAAAAAAAGTACTAACCCCTCCCTGCCCCATAACCCTCTATTTTCCTTCCATCTGTGGGTCCATCTAAGAGTCCCTTAAACATTCCAGCCTCCCACCACCCCCGGGCGAGGCATTCCAAGCCCCCACAACTCTCTATTTTAAAAGAAACCCTAAACTTCCCTCCCTTCACTTTGTACGGACGTTCTCTGGTGTCTGGGAATCAGGTGCTGGCCGTCCACCCTGTCTCTGCCTCTCAGGATCTCATTGACCTCTACCAAGTCTCCTCTCATCCTTCTACACTCCAAAAAGTCCCGGCTCTGCTAACCTTGCCTGATAAACACATATTCTAATCCTGGTAAATCTGCTCTGCCCCTCTCCATAGCTTCCCCATCCTTCCTGTAATGAGGTGACCACACTGAACACAATCCTCCAAGTGGGGTCTGACCAGAGATTTGTAGAGTTGCAGCGTGACCTCTCAGCTCCTGAACTCAATCCCCCCGACTAATGAAGCACGGCGTCCCATTGGCTTTCTTAACGATCCTGTCGACCTGCGTGGCAACCTTGAGGGATGAATGGATTTGAACCCCAAGGTCCCTCTATTCCTCCACACGGTTAAGCAACCGACCATTAACTCTCTGGTTTGTCCTTCCAAAATGCATCACCTCACACTGATCCGGATTGAACTCCATCTGCCACTTCTCCGCCCGACTCT
>NW_027212247.1:15000-21736 GCF_036971445.1 Narcine bancroftii | reverse complement strand
AGTTGCCCAGTCCTTCTGGTGCATTGCCGTTCGTAGGTCAGCTTGGTTTACGAGTTGCTCCACGAAAGCTTGATTCACGAGTTCCCTGGCCGTCTGGTTCACGAGTTGCCCCAGGTCTGCTTGCTTCACTAATTGCTCCACGTCCATTTGGTTGACGAGTTGCCCGGCACTTCTGCTTAACTAATTGCCGTTCGTAGGTCAGCTTGGTTTACGGGTTGCCCCACGAAAGCTTGATTGACGAGTTCCCTGGCCGTCTGGTTCACGAGTTGCCCCACGTCTGCTTGGTTCACGAGTTGCCTGTCCGACTGGTTCACGAGTTGCCCCAGGTCTGCCTGGTTCACGAATTGCCCCACGTCCGTTTGGTTCATGAGTTGCCCAGTCCTTCTGGTGCATTGCCGTTCGTAGGTCAGCTTGGTTTACGAGTTGCTCCACGAAAGCTTGATTCACGAGTTCCCTGGCCGTCTGGTTCACGAGTTGCCACAGGTCTGCTTGCTTCACTAATTGCTCCACGTCCATTTGGTTGACGAGTTGCCCGGCACTTCTGCTTAACTAATTGCCGTTCGTAGGTCAGCTTGGTTTACGGGTTGCCCCACGAAAGCTTGATGCACGAGTTGCCTGTCCGTCTGGTTCACGAGTTGCCCCACGTCTGCCTGGTTCACGAATTGCCCCACGTCCGTTTGGTTCATGAGTTGCCCAGTCCTTCTGGTGCATTGCCGTTCGTAGGTTAGCTTGGTTTACGAGTTGCTCCACGAAAGCTTGATTCACGAGTTCCCTGGCCGTCTGGTTCACGAGTTGCCCCACGTCTGCTTGCTTCACGAGTTGCCCCACGTCCGTTTGGTTGACGAGTTGCCCGGCACTTCTGCTTAACTAATTGCCGTTCGTAGGTCAGCTTGGTTTACGGGTTGCCCCACGAAAGCTTGATGCACGAGTTGCCTGTCCGTCTGGTTCACGAGTTGCCCCACGTCTGCCTGGTTCACGAATTGCCCCACGTCCGTTTGGTTCATGAGTTGCCCAGTCCTTCTGGTGCATTGCCGTTCGTAGGTTAGCTTGGTTTACGAGTTGCTCCACGAAAGCTTGATTCACGAGTTCCCTGGCCGTCTGGTTCACGAGTTGCCCCACGTCTGCTTGCTTCACGAGTTGCCCCACGTCCGTTTGGTTGACGAGTTGCCCGGCACTTCTGCTTAACTAATTGCCGTTCGTAGGTCAGCTTGGTTTACGGGTTGCCCCACGAAAGCTTGATGCACGAGTTGCCTGTCCGTCTGGTTCACGAGTTGCCCCACGTCTGCCTGGTTCACGAATTGCCCCACGTCCGTTTGGTTCATGAGTTGCCCAGTCCTTCTGGTGCATTGCCGTTCGTAGGTTAGCTTGGTTTACGAGTTGCTCCACGAAAGCTTGATTCACGAGTTCCCTGGCCGTCTGGTTCACGAGTTGCCCCACGTCTGCTTGCTTCACGAGTTGCCCCACGTCCGTTTGGTTGACGAGTTGCCCGGCACTTCTGCTTAACTAATTGCCGTTCGTAGGTCAGCTTGGTTTACGGGTTGCCCCACGAAAGCTTGATGCACGAGTTGCCTGTCCGTCTGGTTCACGAGTTGCCCCACGTCTGCCTGGTTCACGAATTGCCCCACGTCCGTTTGGTTCATGAGTTGCCCAGTCCTTCTGGTGCATTGCCGTTCGTAGGTTAGCTTGGTTTACGAGTTGCTCCACGAAAGCTTGATTCACGAGTTCCCTGGCCGTCTGGTTCACGAGTTGCCCCACGTCTGCTTGCTTCACGAGTTGCCCCACGTCCGTTTGGTTGACGAGTTGCCCGGCACTTCTGCTTAACTAATTGCCGTTCGTAGGTCAGCTTGGTTTACGGGTTGCCCCACGAAAGCTTGATGCACGAGTTGCCTGTCCGTCTGGTTCACGAGTTGCCCCACGTCTGCCTGGTTCACGAATTGCCCCACGTCCGTTTGGTTCATGAGTTGCCCAGTCCTTCTGGTGCATTGCCGTTCGTAGGTTAGCTTGGTTTACGAGTTGCTCCACGAAAGCTTGATTCACGAGTTGCCTGTCCGTCTGGTTCACGAGTTGCCCCACGTCTGCCTGGTTCACGAATTGCCCCACGTCCATTTGGTTCATGAGTTGCCCAGTCCTTCAGGTGCATTGCCGTTCGTACGTCAGCTTGGTTTACGAATTGCTCCAGGAAAGCTTGATTCACGAGTTCCCTGGCCGTCTGGTTCACGAGTTGCCCCACGTCTGCTTGGTTCACGAGTTGCCCCACGTTCGTTTGGTTGACGAGTTGCCCGGCCCTTCTGCTTAACTAATTGCCGTTCGTAGGTCAGCTTGGTTTACGAGTTGCTCCACGAAAGCTTGATTCACGAGTTCCCTGGCCGTCTGGTTCACGAGTTGCCCCAGGTCTGCTTGCTTCACTAATTGCTCCACGTCCATTTGGTTGACGAGTTGCCCGGCACTTCTGCTTAACTAATTGCCGTTCGTAGGTCAGCTTGGTTTACGGGTTGCCCCACGAAAGCTTGACTCACGAGTTGCCTGTCCGTCTGGTTCACGAGTTGCCCCACGTCTGCCTGGTTCACGAATTGCCCCACGTCCGTTTGGTTCATGAGTTGCCCAGTCCTTCTGGTGCATTGCCGTTCGTAGGTCAGCTTGGTTTACGAGTTACTCCACGAAAGCTTGATTCACGAGTTCCCTGGCCGTCTGGTTCACGAGTTGCCCCACGTCTGCTTGCTTCACTAATTGCTCCACGTCCATTTGGTTGACGAGTTGCCCGGCACTTCTGCTTAACTAATTGCCGTTCGTAGGTCAGCTTGGTTTACGAGTTGCCCCACGAAAGCTTGATTCACGAGTTGCCTGTCCGTCTGGTTCACGAGTTGCCCCACGTCTGCCTGGTTCACGAATTGCCCCACGTCCATTTGGTTCATGAGTTGCCCAGTCCTTCTGGTGAATTGCCGTTCGTACGTCAGCTTGGTTTACGAGTTGCTCCACGAAAGCTTGATTCACGAGTTCCCTGGCCGTCTGGTTCACGAGTTGCCCCACGTCTGCTTGGTTCACGAGTTGCCTGTCTGACTGGTTCACGAGTTGCCCCACGTCTGCTTGGTTCACGAATTGCCCCACGTCCATTTGGTTGACGAGTTGCCCGGCCCTTCTGCTTAACTAATTGCCGTTCGTAGGTCAGCTTGGTTTACGAATTGCTCCACGAAAGCTTGATTGACGAGTTCCCTGGCCGTCTGGTTCACGAGTTGCCCCACGTCTGCTTGGTTCACGAGTTGCCTGTCTGACTGGTTCACGAGTTGCCCCACGTCTGCTTGGTTCACGAGTTGCCGCACGTCTGCTTGGTTTTCGAATTGCCACACGTCCATTTGGTTCATGAGTTGCCCAGTCCTTCTGGTGAATTGACGTTCGTACGTCAGCTTGGTTTACGAGTTGCTCCACGAAAGCTTGATTCACGAGTTCCCTGGCCGTCTGGTTGACGAGTTGCCACAGGTCTGCTTGCTTCACTAATTGCTCCACGTCCATTTGGTTGACGAGTTGCCCGGCACTTCTGCTTAACTAATTGCCGTTCGTAGGTCAGCTTGGTCCACGAGTTGCCCCACGTCTGCTTGGTTCACGAGTTGCCGCACGTCTGCTTGGTTTTCGAATTGCCACACGTCCATTTGGTTCATGAGTTGCCCAGTCCTTCTGGTGCATTGCCGTTCGTAGGTTAGCTTGGTTTACGAGTTGCTCCACGAAAGCTTGATTCACGAGTTCCCTGGCCGTCTGGTTCACGAGTTGCCCCACGTCTGCTTGGTTCACGAGTTGCCCTACGTCCGTTTGGTTGACGAGTTGCCCGGCCCTTCTGCTTAACTAATTGCCGTTCGTAGGTCAGCTTGGTTTACGAATTGCTCCAGGAAAGCTTGATTGACGAGTTCCCTGGCCGTCTGGTTCACGAGTTGCCCCACGTCTGCTTGGTTCACGAGTTGCCTGTCCGACTGGTTCACGAGTTGCCCCAGGTCTGCCTGGTTCACGAATTGCCCCACGTCCGTTTGGTTCATGAGTTGCCCAGTCCTTCTGGTGCATTGCCGTTCGTAGGTCAGCTTGGTTTACGAGTTGCTCCACGAAAGCTTGATTCACGAGTTCCCTGGCCGTCTGGTTCACGAGTTGCCCCACGTCTGCTTGGTTCACGAGTTGCCCCACGTCCGTTTGGTTGACGAGTTGCCCGGCCCTTCTGCTTAACTAATTGCCGTTCGTAGGTCAGCTTGGTTTACGAATTGCTCCAGGAAAGCTTGATTGACGAGTTCCCTGGCCGTCTGGTTCACGAGTTGCCCCACGTCTGCTTGGTTCACGAGTTTCCCCACGTCCGTTTGGTTGACGAGTTGCTCGGCCCTTCTGCTTAACTAATTGCCGTTCGTAGCTGAGTTTGGTTTACGAGTTGTCCGGTATGGTTATTAACGAAGAGACTGGAAGTCGTATGGGGTCGGATCCACGGAGTTCGGCCGACCAGGTCGCTCCCTTTTCGGTAGGACTTCCGGAGCCCGTGCCGCCGATCATCAACTTGCATTTTCTGCACGGGGGGATTGGCGGACTCTCCGGAGATTTCAGGTGCCGTGTTTTGAACTCGGTGACCGGTGGCCAGGGGCCGACCACGACCGCTTCGGGAGAGCTGCGGTGTCTGCCCTCTCCCTGCCGTTAGGTCAGAGAGTCAGCCTCGCCGCCAGTTGAGTCTTGGCACTCAGCTGAACGATTTGCCCTCCGCCCGGTTGAGATTCTGGGTTGCCCGGAAGTCGGATGGGGTTGGATCCGCGGCGTGCGGCCGACCAGGTCGCTCCCTTTTCGGTAGGACCTCCGGATCCAGAGCCGCCGATCATCAACTTGCATTTTCTGCACGGGGGGATTGGCGGACTCTCCGGAGATTTCAGGTGCCGTGTTTTGAACTCGGTGACCGTTGGCCAGGGGCCGACTACGACCGATTCGGGGGAGCTCCGGTGTCTGCCCTCTCCCCTCCGGCGGGGCAGAGAGTGGCCCTTGCCGCAAGTGGAGGCTTGGCACTCTGCTGAACGATTTGCCCTCCGCCGGCTTGAGATTCTGGGTTGCCCGGAAGTCCGATGGGGTCGGATCCGCGGCGTGCGGCCGACCAGGTCGCTCCCTTTTCGGTAGGACCTCCGGATCCCGAGCCGCCGATCATCAACTTGCATTTTCTGCACGGGGGGATTGGCGGACTCTCCGGAGATTTCAGGTGCCGTGTTTTGAACTCGGTGACCGGTGGCCAGGGGCCGACTACGACCGATTCGGGGGAGCTCCGGTGTCTGCCCTCTCCCCTCCGGCGGGGCAGAGAGGGGCCCTTGCCGCCAGTGGAGGCTTGGCACTCTGCTGAACGATTTGCCCTCCGCCGGTTTGAGATTCTGGGTTGCCCGGAAGTCCGATGGGGTAGGATCCGCGGCGAGCGGCCGACCAGGTCGCTCCCTTTTCGGTAGGACCTCCGGAGTCCGATCCGCCGATCATCAACTTGCAATTTCTGCACGGGGGGATTGGCGGACTCTCCGGAGATTACAGGGGCCGTGTTTTGAACTCGGTGACCGGTGACCGGTGGCCAGGGGCCGACCACGACCGCTTCGTGGGAGCCCCGTGGCACCTCTTCTTGGTCGGCTCGTGAACTCGGGGAGCTCCGGTGTTTCCCTTTTCCCCGCAAGAATGGCAAAGTCCTAAAAGAAACCTAAGTCCGGTCGCGGAAGTCCCGATCGTATCGGATTCAAGGGTGTCTTACCGGCCACAGTGCTCAACTGACGGTCATGCTTCCGACAGTCGGCCCGCTTGGCAATGGCTTGCTCCTGCCAGCCCGCCAGTTAACAAGTTCCCCACGGAAGTCCATGAAGTTAACATCGGATGGCTCAGGCCGGCCTCACGAGACTTCGGCCGGTGGGACCTCCGCGCGGTCGCCCGCCGACGTCGCATTTGCATTTCTGGTACGGGCACTCCCGGTCATGGTTCACGAGTTGCCGCTGGAGGCTCTGATGAGGGTCCGATTTTCGACGTGAACCCGGGCTGAGATGCAGCATCCGCGGTCGACCCTCCGCGAGCTACCCCGCCGAATCGAAAATTGCATTTTCTGTACGGGGGGATTGGCGGAGTGCCCGGAGATTTTCGGGAACACGTTTTTCAGAGACACTTAGAAAAAGTTTTGGTATGTTGGTCACTTCGTGCATTGTCCTTAAGTGGTGCCACAATGGGCTCGAAGGCAATATAATACTTAAGGTTGAAGGCACTAAAATAGACGGGAAGGCAGCACCGTCAAGAGTTTGGGCAAGAAGGGCCAAGTGTACATGCTCGGAAGCTATGAAAGAAGGGCGAGGCTTCGGGCTAAAATATACCATGCTCTCATTCGTCTGAGTTGTCCTGAAATCGTCGTTCCTGGATCGATCGTGCTTGTCGTGTTCGTGCCGTATGGAGAGGCCCGGCGGCCCAGCGGAGACGCTGGTGTTTCAGGCTTGGGACAGACTCCACCACGCGGCCCTCTGTCGGTTACCCCTAACTGCTCAGAGGGAACACGACCAGGGCTTTTATCCCCCCCACCAGTTTGGGAAGAGACCTTCTCCGCAGCAATTGACGGTTCAGACGAGGGGGTGACTGGGATCTTCCTCCGCAGCAGTTGACGGTCTTGCGGCTGGAGATCCGTCTTTGGAGTAGCCCCTGCATGGGTTTTGTTTGGCGGCAGAGCACCTCAGGGAGGAGGGAGGTACTTTGTGCGCCCGGCGGTGGTTCCTTCGGCCGG